>NC_041393.1:128703702-128740969 GCF_002162155.2 Triticum dicoccoides
GTGGCGTCTCCGGGCATCGAGGAGGGAGGCAACCAGGCAGGAGGTGGCCAGGGGGGAAGCAGGAGGTGGCCGAGGCCTCTCGGGCGCGCGCCACGCCTCGCCTCTGTTCGTCCTCCTGGCAGAGGAGGAAGAGGACAAGGGGGAGGAGGTGGGCTGGGCCGGCTGGGCCGGCCAGATGGAGCTGGGCCAGGCTCTGGTGGGCTGCACGGTAAGGCCAGGTAACTTCCTTCTCTCTCTCTCTCTCTTTTGTTTTAATTCTGTTTTCTATTTTGCAGGTTTGTTTTGAATTTGGTTTTGAAACCAATTCAATTTATTTTACTTCTGACAATATTTTTAGGAGCTAAAAGAATTAAAACAATGCTCCACAAAAATATTTCAGAATTATTGGACCTATATTTATTTAACAGTAGATATAAGTCCAATTCAAATAGCTATTGATTTAATTCAAATGCCCAAAATAAATGTTTCTGAGATACCGAAAATATTGGTTTGGATTTTACCTCTTGCCAATATTTCCAGAGGATAACAAGAACATTTTCTTGGACTTATTTGAAGCAATTTTTATCTTGATCATTTTTTTTAAAGGATTCTGAGGCTTTGAAAATTCCTCAATTCAAATTTCATTTGAATTTAAACATGATGCAGCAACCAAGCTAGTCCAAGGCCAGGGTAAAGCTAGGGATGTGACACGTAGGGTCCGCACGCTTAACGTTACGATGACAGGTTTATTATGAGTTTATAAGTTTTGATGTACTGAAGTTTGTTCGGAGTCCCGGATGTGATCACGGACATGACGAGGAGTCTCAAAATGGTCGAGACATAAAGATTGATATATTGGACGACTATATTCGGACACCGGAAGTGTTCCGGGTGTTTTCGGAGAAAACCGGAGTGTCGGAGGGTTACCGGAACCCCCCCCCCCTGGGAGAAGTAATGGGCCTTATGGGCTTTAGTGGGGAGAGAGAGGGGCAGCCAGCATGGGCCGTGCGCCCCCTCCCCCTCTGGTCCGAATTGGACTAGGAGAGGGGGGGTGGCGCCCCCCTCTTTCCCTTTCCCTCTCCCCCTTCCTTTCCCCTTCCTAGTAGGAGTAGGAAAGAGGGAGTCCTACTCCTACTAGGAGGAGGACTCCTCCTCCTTGGCGCGCCCACAAGGGCCGGCCGGCCTTCCCCCTTGCTCCTTTATATACGGGGGCAGGGGGCACCCTAAAAAACACAAGTTGATCTTCAAGATCATTCCTTAGCCGTGTGCGGTGCCCCCCTCAACCATATTCCACCTCGGTCATATCGTCGCGGAGTTTAGGCGAAGCCCTGCGCCGGTAGAACATCATCATTGTCACCATGCCGTCGTGCTGACGGAACTCATCCCCGACACTTTGCTGGATCGGAGTCCGGGGATCGTCATCGAGCTGAACGTGTGCTGAACTCGGAGGTGCCGTATGTTCGGTACTTGGATCAGTCGGATCGTGAAGACGTACGACTACATCAACCGCTTTGTCATAACACTTCCGCTTACGGTCTACGAGGGTACGTGGACAACACTCTCCCCTCTCGTTGCTATGCATCACCATGATCTTGCGTGTGCGTAGGAAATTTTTTGAAATTACTACGTTCCCCAACAGACACTTACCATCATTGTCCATCTTCCATTTAAAATCCATCTGTACCCAACAGCCTTACGACCATCAAGTAGTTCTTCCAGAGTCTATACTTTGTTTTTATACATGGATCCTCTCTCGGATTTTATGGCCTCGAGCCATTCGTCGGAATCCGGGCCCACCATCGCTTCTTCATAGCTCGTAGGTTCATTGTTGTCTAGCAACATGACTTCCAAGACAGGATTACCGTACCACTCTGAAGTAGTACGCGTCCTTGTCATCCTATGAGGTTTGATAGTGACTTAATCCGAAGTTTCATGATCACTATCATCAGCTTCCACTTCAATTGGTGTAGGCACCACAGGAACAACTTCCTGTGCCCTGCTACACACTAGTTGAAGTGATGGTTCAACAACCACATCAAGTGTCCACCATCCTCCCACTCAATTCTTTCGAGAGAAACTTTTCTCGAGAAAGGACCCGTTTCTAGAAACAATCACTTTTGCTTCCGGATCTAAAATAGGAGGTATACCCAACTGTTTTGGGTGTCCTATGAAGATGCATTTATCCGCTTTGGGTTCGAGCTCATCAGGCTAAAACTTTTCACATAAGCGTCGCAGCCCCAAACTTTTAAGAAACGACATCTTAGGTTTCTCCAAACCATAGTTCATATGGTGTCATTTCAACGGAATTACGTGGTGCCCTATTTAAAGTGAATGTGGTTGTCTCTAATGCCTAACCCATAAATGATAGTGGTAATTCGATAAGAGACATCATGGTATGCACCATATCCAATAGGGTGCAACTATGATGTTAGGATACACCATCACACTATGGTGTTCCAGGCGGTCTTAGTTGTGAAACAATTTCCACAATGTCTTAATTGTGTACCAAACACATAACTCAGACATTCATCTCTATGATCATATCATAGACATTTTATCCTCTTGTTACGACGATCTTCAACTTCACTCCGAAATTACTTGAACCTCTCAATAATTCAGACTCATGTTTCATCAAGTAAATATACTTAGAATCTACTCAAATCATCCCTGAAGTAAGAGCATAACGATATTATTTGCATGCCTCAGCACTCATTGGATTGCACACATCAAATGTATTACTTCCAACAAGTTTCTCTCTTGTTTCATCTCACTGAAAACGAGGCCTTTTAGTCATCTTGCCCATGTGGTATGATTTGCATGTCTCAAGTGATTCAAAATCAAGTGAGTCCAAATGATCTATCTGCATGGAGTATCTTCATGCGTATATACCAATATGACCCAAATGGCAGTGCCACAAGTATGTGGTACTATCATTACTATTTTATATATTTTGGCATGAACATGTTTATCACTACGATCGAGATTTAATAAACCATTCTTTTTAGGTGCAAGACCATTGAAGGTATTATTCAAATAAAGAGAGTAACCATTATTCTCCTTAAATGAATAACCGTATTGTGATAAACATGATCCAATCATGTCTATGCTCAACGCAAACACCAAATAACAATTATTTATGTTTAACACCAATCCCGATGGTAGAGCAAGCGTGCGATGTTTGATCACATCAACCTTGGAAGCACTTCCAACACATATCGTCATCTCACCTTTAGCTAGTCTTCGTAGACTTTTATTTCAAGTTACTAACACTTAGCTACCGAACCGGTATTTATTACCCTGGTGCTACTAGGAGTACTAGTAAAGTACACATTAATATAACGTATATCCAAAATACTTCTGTCGACCTTTCTAGCCTTCTCATCTACCAAGTATCTAGGGTAGTTCTGTTTCAGTGACCGTTCCCCTCATTACAGAAGCACTTAGTGGTTTGGGTTCAACCTTGGGTTTCTTCACTAGAGCAGCAACTGATTTGTCGTTTCATGAAGTATCCCTTCTTACCCTTGCCCTTATTGAAACTAGTGGTTTTAACCATCAACAATTGATGCTCCTACTTGATTTCTACTTTCGCGGTGTCAAACATCGCGAATTGCTCAAGGATCATCATGTCTATCCCTGATATGATATAGTTCATCACGAAGCTCTAGTAGCTTGGTGGCAGTGACTATGGAGAACCATCACTATCTCATCTAGAATATTAACTCCCACTCGATTCAAGCGATTGTAGTACTCAGACAATCTGAGCACATGCTCAACGATTGAGCTTTTCTCCCTTAGTTTGTAGGCTTAAGAAACTTGTCAGAGCTCTCATACCTCTTGACGTGGGCACCAGTCTGAAATCCCAATTTCAGTCTTTGGAACATCTCATATGTTCTGTGATGTTTCAAAAATGTCTTTGGTGCCTCAATTCTAAATCGTTAGCATTACACACTGAACTATCACATAGTCATCAAAACGTGTATGTCAGATGTTCACAACATCCGCAGACGATGCTCGAGGTTCAGCACACCGAGTGGTGCATTAAGGACATAAGCCTTCTGCGTAGAAATGAGGATAATCCTCGGTTTACGGACCTAGTCCGCATAATTGCTACTATCAACTTTCAACTAAATTTTCTCTAGGAACATATCTTAAACAGTAGAACTAAAGCGTAAGCTACGACATAATTTGCAAAGACCTTTTGACTATGTTCATGATAATTAAGTTCATCTGATTATTTAATGAACTCCCACTTAGATAGACATCCCTCTAGTCATCTAAGTGATACATGATCCGAGTCAACTAGGTCGTGTCTGATCATCATATGAGACGGACTAGTCATCATCCGTGAACAACTTCATGTTGATCGTATCTACTATACGACTCATGTTCGACCTTTCGGTCTCTTGTGTTTCGAGGTCGTGTCTGTACATTCTAGGCTCGTCAAGTCAACCTAAGTGTTTCGCGTGTGTAAATTTGGCTTACACCCGTTGTATGCGAACATTAGAATCTATCACACCCAATCATCACGTGGTGCTTCGAAACAACAGACTTTCGCAATGGTGCACATTTAGGGGGAACACTTTCTTGAAATTTTAGTGAGGGATCATCTTATTTATGCTACCGTCGTTCTAAGCAAATAAGATGTAAACATGACAAACATCACATGCAAATCATAAAGTGACATGATATGGCCAATATCATTTTGCCCCTTTGATCTTCATCTTTGAGGCGTGACATGATCACCTTCATCACCGGCATGACACCATGATCTCCATCATCATGATCCCCATTATCGTGTCTTCATGAAGTTGTCTCGCCAACTATTACTTCTACTACTATGGCTAATGGTTAGCAATAAAGTAAAGTAATTACATGGCGTTTTCAATGACACGCAGGTCATACAATAAATTAAGACAACTCCTATGGCTCCTGCCGGTTGTCATACTCATCGACATGCAACACGTGATTCCTATTACAAGAACATGATCAATCTCATACATCACATATATCATTCATCACATTCTTTTGGCCATATCACATCACATAGCATACCCTGCAAAAACAAGTTAGACGTCCTCTAATTGTTGTTGCATGTTTTACGTGGCTGCTATGTGTTTCTAGCAAGAATGTTTCTTACCTACGCAAAAGCCACAACGGTATATGCCAGTTTCTATTTACCCTTCATAAAGACCCTTTTCATCGAATCCGATCCGACTAAAGTGGGAGAGACTCTCACCCGCTAGCCACCTTATGAAACAAGTGCATGTCAGTCGGTGGAACCTGTCTCACATAAGCATACGTGTAAGTTGGTCCGGGCCGCTTCATCCCACAATGCCGCCGAACCAAGATAGGACTAGTAACGGTAAGCAGATTGAACAAACCATCGCCCACAACTACTTGTGTTCTACTCATGCATATAATCTACGCATAGACCTAGCTCATGATGCCACTGTTGGGGAACGTAGTAATAATTCAAAATTTTCCTACGTGTTACCAAGATCAATCTAGGAGATGCTAGCAACGAGAGAGAGGGAGTGCATCTTCATACCTCTTGAAGACCGTGCAAACGGAAGTGTTACAAGAACACGGTTGATGGAGTCGTACTCGCGGCGATTCAAATCGCTGAAGATCCGATCTAGCACCGAACTGACGGCGCCTCCGCGTTCAACACACGTACAGCCCGGGGACATCTCCTCCTTCTTGATCCAGCAAGGGGAGAGGATAAGTTTAGGGAGAGCTCCAGCAGCACGACGGCGTGGTGGTGGAGCTTGTGGTATTCCTGCAGGGCTTCGCCAAGCACTACGGAGGAGGACGAAGAGTTGGAGGAGGGAGGGGCTGCGCCAGGGAAGGGGTGCTGCAGCCCTCCCACCCTCCCTCTATTTATAGGGTGAAGGGGAGAGGGGTCCGGCCCCTCTAGATCCCATCTAGAGGGGGGCGGCGACCGGGAGGGGGAGACTTGCCCCCCAAGCAAGGTGGAGGTGCCCCCCTCCCCTAGGGTTTCCAAACCCTAGGCACCTTGGGCCCTTGGGGGGCGCACCAACCCACTAGGGGATGGTTCCCTCCCATATTCAGCACATTAAGTCCCCCGAGGCAGGTGGCCCCACCCGGTGGACCTCCGGACACCTTTCGGTGGTCCCCGTACAATACCGGTAACCCCCAAAACCATTCCGGCGACTGAAACTGGACTTCCCATATATAAATCTTCACCTCCGGACCATTCCGGAACTCCTCATGAAGTCCGGGATCTCATCTGGGACTACGAACAACCTTCGGTAACCACATACAATTTCCCATAACAACTCTAGTGTCCGAACCTTAAGTGTGTAGACCCTACGGGTTCAGGAACCATGTAGACATGACCGAGACGTTCTCAGGCCAATAACCAACAGCGGGATCTGGATACCCATGTTGGCTCCCACATGTTCCATGATGATCTCTTCGGATGAACCATGATGTCGGGGATTCAATCAATCCCGTATACAATTCTCTTTGTCCACCAGCATGTCACTTGCCCGAGACTCGATTGTCGGTATCCCAATACCTCGTTCAATGTCGTTACCAGCAAGTCTCTTTACTCGTTTCGTCACGCATGATCCCGTGGCTAACTCATTAGTCACATTGAGCTCATTATGATGATGCATTACCGAGTGGGCCCAGAGATACCTCTCCGTCATACAGAGTGACAAATCCCAGTTTCAATTCGTGCCAACCCAACAGACACTTTCGGAGATACCTGTAGTGCACCTTTATAGCCACCCACTTACATTGTGACATTTAGTACACCCGAAGCATTCCTACGGTATTAGGGAGTTGCACAATCTCATGGTCTAAGGAAATGATACTTGACATTAGAAAAGCTCTTAGCAGACAAACTACATGATCTTGTGCTATGCTTAGGATTGGGTCTTGTCCATCACATCATTCTCCTAATGATGTGATCCCGTTATCAATGACATCCAATGTCCATGGTCAGGAAACCATGACCATCTATTGATCAATGAGCTAGTCAACTAGAGGCTCACTAGGGACATGTTGTGGTCTATGTATTCACACATGTATTACGGTTTCCAGTTAATACAATTATAGCATGAACAATAGACAATTATCATGAACAAGGAACTATAATAATAACCATTTTATTATTGCCTATAGGGCATATGTCCAACAGGAAGAGCCCGCTGGAGCCGCCAAGGAGGACAAGAGCAAGGAGGCCACTGAAGATCAAATGCCGGTGATCGAGCAAGCACTGCCTGCCGAGGAGGAAGAAGAAGATATCCTTAAACCTTACTATGCTCATCTTACCCCCACTGAGATTGTAGCCTTCAGGATCATTGAAACAGTTCATGTGCAAAATAAATATCTCGCTCGTGAAAATATTCTACATTAAGAGCACATCACCTTCCTCTGGAGCGTCATCCGTAGATTGGAGAATCTCTTGATCCTGAAGAACAGGATCGCCACTACTTCATCACCACCACCTCATCCTTCATCACCAAAAGATAATTGAGTATCGAGTATGGGCACTCCCCTTGGCTTTCAGCTTGCTTGGGGAAGGTGCCCCGGTATTGTATCACCCCCGCTATCTTTTGCCTTTACTTTTCCTAGTTCGATCCATAGTTATCTTTTGCTTTAGATGAATAAAAGTTTAGTTTGATCCTTTCTTTTCGAGAGTTTGCTTAGTGACCTATCTTTGTAATTGTGTGTGAGATATATAATAAAATTTACTTTGAGTTTTGCTTTCTTTACTTTCATGTTTCAATAAAACAAAGGAAATAAATGAAAAGATCATATGCTAATCTTATGGTAAATGATGACATCACATGAGGAAAAGTATGTGTAGAAAATTTTATCGTAGATTGACAAACATAGAATTGGTCAATGATGCAACTCATGAAAGAATTAATAAGGGAAGAGAAGATTCACATGCAAATACACTATCCTGGAAATCTTTTGTGATTGTGAGCGCCCATAAAAATATTATATGTCAAAATTATTGACGTTGGACAAGGAAGACAACGTAATGATTTATGTTTGTTCATAATCACATAGAAGCTATATTGTCGTAGATCCTTCAACATGTGGTGTTTGCCCCCCTATCTTTGCTAGCCAAAAATTGCGCAACAAGTAGAGATACTACTTGTGCATCCAAAACCCCTAAACCCAAATCTTGTTTTGAGAGTCCATCATACCTACCTATGGATTGGGTAAGATCCTTCAAGTTGTCACCGGTGCAATAAGGCAACAAAGATTGCTTCTAAAAGTGTTAGATCATTTAGTGTAAGAGAAAATTGAGCATTGTTGAACTTGTGATGGCGAAGAATAAAAGCAACAGACTGCATAATAAAGGTTGCCATCATAAGGGGCAATATAATGTGACGTTCTCTTGCACTAAGGGGTTGAGCATACAAACAAAAAGTGCATGGCAACCTCTGCTTCCCTCTGCGAAGGGCCTATCTCTTACTTTTAGGTATTTACTTTCATGCAAGAGTCAAAGTTCTTCTCTCTATTCCTTTTTATTTTATCTTTTGGCAAGCATCATGTGGCGAGAAAGATCTAGGCACATATATCTAGTTGAGTATGGTTAGCATGAGTTATTATTGTTGACATCACCCTTGAGATGGATGTGTTGGGAGGCGAAACTATAAGCCCCTATCTTTCTATGTGTCCGGTTGAAACGTTTTGTTCATGTGTACGCGGTGAGTGTTAGCAATCATAGAAGATATATGATGGTTGAGTATGTGGACTTGCCTAAAGGCTCCGATACGTGACCCATCCTGAAAAGATGATGAATTTTAGTTGCAAAGTTGACTGAGAACATAGTTTGTTGGTTTCCAATAGAGTTTATGCTTGATACTTCGATGTTTTGATGACTTGTTACTTGTTCAAGAGAAGTCTATGATAAAATTTCTATGATAAAAGTTTAATGTTAAAGTTTGTTGTTGTCATAATAAGTTATATGATGCTTCTATGTCTGTATTTTTGTCTTTATCAACACCTCTCTCTCTCTAAGCATGTGCACATGTATTTCGATTTCGGTGTTCGCTTGAGGACAAGCGAGGTCTAGGCTTGGGGGAGTTGCTATGTCCATTTTGCATCATGTTTACCTACTGTTATTTATGTTGTTTTATTGCATAATAATGCTTTTTGGAGTAATTCTAATGCCTTTTCTCTCATAATATGCAAGGAACACACAAAGGGGGAGAATTCCAGCAGCTAGAAATCTGGACCTGTAAAAGCTATGTCAGGCTACTTATTCTGCACAACTCCAAATGAGCTGAAATTTCACGAGGATTTTTATGGAATAAATGAGGATTTTTGGAGCAAATAAGTACCAGAGGGGCCCGCCAGGTGAGCCCAACCCACCTGGGCACGCCAGGAAGCCCAGGCACGCCCTGGTGGGTTATGCTCACCTTGGCCCACCTCCGATGCCCATCTTCTGGTACATAAGTCATTTTGACCTAGAAAAAATAAGGAGAGGACTTTCGAGACGAAGCGCCACCATCTCGAGGCTGAACCTGGGCATGAGCACTTTTGCCCTCCGGCGGAGCGATTCCGCTGGGGGAACTTCCCTCCTGGAGTGGGAAATCATCGTCATCATCATCACCAACAACTCTCCCATCTTGGGGAGGGCTATCTCCATCAACATCTTCAACAACACCATCTCCTCTCAAACCCTAGTTCATCTCTTGTGTTCAATCTTTGTACCGAAACTATAGGTTGGTGCTTGTGGATGACTAGTAGTGCTGATTAAATCTTGTAGTTGATTACTATACGGTTTATTTGGTGGAAGATTATATGTTCAGATCCATTATGCTATTTAATACCCCTCTGATCTTGAGCATGATTATCATTTGTGAGTAGTTGCTTTTGTTCTTAAGGTCACGGGAGAAATCATGTTGCAAGTAATCATATGAACTTGATATGTGTTTGATATTTTGATGATATGTATGTTGTGATTCCCTTAGTGGTGTCATGTGAACATCGACTACATGACACTTTACTATATTTGGGCCTAAGGGAATGCATTGTAGAGTAGTTATTAGATGATGGGTTGCGAGAGTGACAGAAGCTTAAACCCTAGTTTATGCGCTATTCCGTAAGGGACCGATTGGATCCAAAAGTTTAATGCTATGGTTAGATTTTTATTATTAATACTTTTCTTGTAGTTGCGGATGCTTGTGAGGGGGTTAATCATAAGTAGGAGGTTTGTTCAAGTAAGAATAGCACCTAAGCACCAGGTCCACCGACATATCAAATTATCAAAGTAGCGAACACGAATCGAACCAACATGGTGAAAGTGACCGGATGAAATTCTCGTGTACCCTCAAGAACACTTTGCTTATCATAAGAGACCGTTTTGGTCTGTCCTTTGCCTCAAAAGGATTGGGCTACCTTGCTGCACTTTTGTTACTATTACCATTACTTGCTCGATACAAATTATCTTGCTATCAAACTACTCTGTTACTTACAATTTCAGCACTTGCAGACATTACCTTGCTGAAAACCACTTGTCATTTCCTTCTGCTCCTCATTGGGTTTGACACTCTTACTTACTGAAAAGGCTACAATTGATCCCATATACTTGTGGGTCATCAACGGATATCGTGCCCCCGGCACGGCGGCAAAGGAGCAAGCTTCATCGAGCCCATACACCAAGGCCAAGCCTAGAGAAAAGCTCTTTGAGAGATCAAAGGGTGTATCAAGAAGACCAAGACCAACCAGAAGGACAAGTTTTCACCGAAGGAGGAACATCCCTTGTCGGGCAAGAGACCCTGGCCAGGTCGAGGCCTCCCTGCAAGCAGAGCCAAATACGCCCGACAGACTTGCCGGGGCCAACGGAGGTCCACTCCCCCGCCAAGACTCCACCGCTCTACCGCATCGCAAGGCAAGTCACTAATCGATGCGGTGTCGAGCCCTTGGGTGGTTAAGTGGTTGTCACTTAGTGCGTGGCATTCATTTGGAGAGAATATTATCCCTATGTGACACCCGTCCAGACGCGTGTCAAACGGGCAGATTAAAGATGGCTAAAGCGACGCGACAAGGCTTGTCAGGCTACATCCACGACATGACACTAAGCAGTGCATTTAATGTGTTTTGTCCTAACTGCCAGAGTAAGGTATGATAGCATTGTTGGCTATCTAGTCATTAGATAATGACCTTTTTTCCATTGTGGTAACCCCTTGGCCTATAAAAGGAGGGCCATGGCGACCGTAGTGAGGATTCAGACCCTTGGATACTGGTACGTGCATAGCTGCTCTTGCCCCGAGACGACCTTGCCGGGCTAGAGCGCACCTCAACACTACGGTCCTCCATAAATCCACCAAAGAAGGAGTAGGCTTTTATGCCTCGCGGCGGCCCGAAACTGGGTAAAAACTAACTGTGTCATCGTTGTTGTGCTGCTCGACGGCCTCCACTCTTTGTGCAACGCATCTGTCCGGCTTGCCGAACCACAAAGGGGCTAATGGCCCCATAGGTGGTCGTGTTGAAAGACATCTTTGGCGCACCAGGTAGGGGGATCGCATGCACAAATCCAAGGCCGAGGGCCGCATGATGAGCTACGTCGTCATCAACATCGACGTGCACGCCCCATGTGATCCCTGGGAGAGAAAAGGCGATGTCACCCCATCGTCCCACCCTTCCCAGACCGGTTGTTCGCCCCTGCCCAGGCCGAGGCGACGGCGGGGGGCGACCGTTCGGCCGCCACGAGCATCCTGAACAGCGTCGCCACCATGCTTCCCCAGTCCGCGGAAAGGTATGAGACATGCAGCGACACTGCCCCTCACGGTTCTCTGCTAAGTGCGTGTATCATTCGAGGGAACCACTGGGTGGGTGGGACTAATGGAACATGTTTTCATTAGAGGAATTTCTAGGAAAAGGCCTAGGATTAAAATTACCTCTATAAGCATTGTTATTGAAATTGGTTCGCGAGATAAAATTCACATCTATGGCATCACTATTTTGCTCAATCAAAGTAGACAAAGGCACATCATTAAAATCAATAGGATCACTTTTATTAGCAACCAACTTCATAAGAGCATCAACTTTTTCACTCAAAGAATTTATTTCTTCTACCGAATTGACTTTTTTGCTAGTAGGAGCTCTTTCGGTATGCCATTGTGAATAATTTGCCATGATATTGTCTAGCAATTTAGTAGCTTCACCCAAAGTAATTTCCATAAAAGTACCCCTCGCGGCGGAATCTAAAAGATTACGAGAAACAAAATTCAACCCCGCATAAAAATTTTGTATGATCATCCAAAGATTTAACCCATGAGTTGGGCAATTCCTTAGAATCAATTTCATCCTTTCCCAAGATTTTGCAACATGCTCATGTTAAAGTTGCTTGAAATTCAAGATCTGGGTTCTAAGGGAAATGATTTTTGCGGGCGGAAAATACTTAGTAATAAAAGCATCCTTGCACTTGTTCCAAGAATCGATACTATTGTGAGGCAAAGAGGAAAACCAATTTTTTGCACGATCTCGCAAAGACAACGGAAATAATTTCAACTTCACAACATCATTGTCCATATATTTTTTTTGTTTTGCATACTGCATAGTTCCACGAATGTGTTAAGATGGGATGCGGCATCCTCATTAGGAGTACCAGAAAATTGATCTTTCATGACAAGATTCAGCAAAGCAGCATTAATATCATAAGACTCCGCACTAGTGGCGGGAGGAGCAATCGGAGTGCTAATAAAATCATTGTTGTTGGTATTTGAGAAATCACACAACTTGGTGTTCTCTTGAGTCATGGTGACTTAACAACAAGATTGCACTCAAAAACAGATCTGACAAGAAAATGGCGAACGAAAAAGAGGGCGAATAAAACGGAAATTTTTTGTGAAGTGGGGAAGAGGAAAACGAGAGGCAAATGGCAAATGATGTAAATTGCAAGGACATGAGATTTGTGATTGTGAACCTGGTTGATGTTGTTGATGTCTCCCCGGCAACGGCGCTAGAAATTCCTTCTGATGTCTCCTAGAACTACGTCGGTATTTCCGCAAAGAGGAAGGGATGATGCAGCACAGCAACGGTAGGTATTTCCCTCAGTGATGAGACCAAAGTTATCGAACCAGTAGGAGAACCATGCAACACAGTGTAAACAGCTCCTGCACACAAATAACAAATACTCGCAACCCGACGTGTTAAACGGGTTGTCAATCCCTATTGGGTAACGGCGCCAGAAATTGGCACACAGACGGGAGAAAGTTGTAATAGATTGGATAAATAGATCGCAAATAAAATAAAGTGCAGCAAAATATTTTGTATTTTTGGTTTAATAGTTCTGAAAATAAAAGCAAATAAAAATAGATCACAAAGGCAAATATATTAAAGAAGAGACCCGGGGGTCGTAGGTTTCACTAGTGGCTTCTCTCGAGAAAAATAGCAAACGGTGGAAAAACAATTAGCAGACCAAGATAGAACTTCAAATACTCATGACGACATCCATGCAATGATCATTATATATGCATCAAGTCCAAGATTAGCAGACAGACTCCTGCCTGCATCTACTACTATTACTTCACACATCGACCGCTATCCATCATGCATGTAGTGTATTAAGTTCATGAAAAAACGGAGTAATGCAATAAGAATGATGATGTAGACAAGATCTATTTATGTGTAAATAGACCCCATCTTGTTATCCTTAATAGCAATGGTACATACGTGTCGTTTCCCCTTTTGTCACTGGGATCAAGCACTGTAAGATCGAACCCTTCACAAAGCACCTCTTCTAAGATAAATAGATCAAGTTGGCCAAACAAAACCCAAATATCGGAGAAGAAATATGAGGCTATAATCAACCATGCATATAAGAGATCAAAGAAGACTCAAATAACTTTCATAGATAAAAACATAGATCTGATCATAAACTCAAAGTTCATTGGATCCCAACAAACACACCACAAAAGGACTTACATCATATGGATCTCCAAGAGACCAATGTATTGAGAATCAAGAGAGAGAGAGAGGAACACATCTAGCTACTAACTACGGACCCATAGGTCTACAAAGGACAACTCACGCATCATCAGAGAGGCACCAATGGACATGATGAATCCCTCCGCAATGGTGTCGAGATTGGATCTGGTGTTTCTGGTACTTGCGGCGGCTATAATTGATTTTCGTCGACTCCCCTAGGGTTTCTAGAATATTGGGGTATTCATAGAGCAAAGTGGTGGTGCAGGAGGCCACCGAGGTGGGAATACCCCACCTGGGCGTGCATGGGCCCCTAGGCGCGCCCTTGTGGGTTGTTCCCCCCTCGGGGCACCCCTCTGGTACTTCTTCGGCCCATCTTGTGTCTTCTGCTCCATAAAAATCCACAAAATGTTTCGCTGCATTTGGACTCCGTTTGGTATTGATTTCCTGTGATGTAAAAAACAAGCAGAAAACAACAACTGGCAGTGGGCACTATGTCAATAGGTTAGTACCAAAAAATGATATAAAATGATTATGAAACATCCAAGAATGATAATATAACAGCATGGAACCATAAAAAATTATAGATATGTTGGAGACGTATCAATGCTCAAGCGCACCTCTGTGGCAGAGGCGGCGTTCATCAAGAAGCGGATAGAGGAGGACAAAGCGCTCCGGGCTGTCAGAAAAGCAAGGCCTAGAAGAGGGGGGAGGGAGAGAAGGAGGAATCTGGAGGCGAGGGGTCCTCCAACGATAGAAGCGAGGGGCAAACCATGGAAGAGGTTGTCAAGGGTGAGCTTTCCGGGGAAGAGCTTGCTAAGGAAGAGCCCGCCATTTAGGAACCTGCCAGGATTGAGGCTCTATATGCAGTGGCGGTGGAAGCCCAGCAAAAGGATGACACCGAGGAAGCGGAGCAGCCCAAGGAAGAGTGGCTCACCGCGGGCCCTCGGGCTCTAGAGCTGGACCTGGACCTCCGTCCCCGAAGGCGGGCCAGCCGGGGAGCAGCAGCCCTAGCCCCCAGTCCCACCAAGAAGGTGAAGAAGATTGCCTCCAAAGACACCGGGGCGGATGTGGTGCACCGCCAGTCTTCTTGCCTCTCCGGGACCAAGGCTCCTCTGACCAAGCACCAAGTGATCATGGAGGGGAACTCCAGTTCCCAGCAGGGGTCGAGTTCTTAAGGCAGCTCATCTGCGCCAGAGCCCCCTACCTCCCCAAAGGGGTCAAACCCGCCGGGGAGGACCGCTCCCCCAACTTTGAAGAGGGGCAGAGCGACCCCGCCACCCATAAGCTTCGCGCTGGGATCCATGCTTATCGATTTAGGGCAAGGAAGGCGCCTTTATGGCCTCCCCTCTCTCCCTTCTTTTTTGATTGTATTCATATGGCACCAAGCGCTTGCTGGCAGGAATGAGGAGGAAGAAGAGGAACCCCTCATCCACTGTGCCAAGCAATCCAAGCTAACAGAGTTGGCGGGAGGCGGCACAAATGATCTAGCACCAAGCCCCCATCTCAGCCCCCAGCGCAAAGACGCGGCACGGGCCTCCCCCGCCAAGGGAGGCATGGAAGAGCAGCCCCCATCTCCTGCCAAGAAGGGAGGAAAACCGCCCGGGGTAAGGTTCTCCAAGAGGGGCCCATCCTGCCTGATATCCAGGCCGAGGAGTCCCCGACAAGGGCTTCCACGGAAGGGTCAGCCCATGCTGATGCCATGATCACCGAAGGAGGGAGCGGGGGTCACGCCCCGACAACTGGTGCTGCCAGGGAAACCAAAGCTCATCCGCAGCAAACATCCCCGGGTAATCCATTCACTCCTTGCTGTTGTGTTGCTCGCTTTGCTTCTGTCCCGAATTTATAGTTTTCCATGCATATTGCCTCTTCATGGTTGTTGGCGTATTTCACTTGCATTTCCATCGGCTGATGAGCCAGAGTTGTTAGAGGACGTGGCTAGCATCGGCAAGGATGTCACAGAGGAGGCCACCAAGATCGTTGCCGCAAAAGGGCAGGAGCGTGTTGTCGGGGCCATCCAAGAGGTCCCAAAGGAGGTAGAGGAGATCCCCGGCAACACGACAGGGTCGGGGCCAGTGGTTGAGGAGAAAGTTCCCCTCCAGACCATGAGCCCTCCACCTCAATTCGGCGCCTCCGACGTGGTGCTGCAGCCACTCTCGAGCAATCTGGTGTTAGTCCTTGCCCAACCAGGGCCCGGAGCCCCCGGTTCATCCGTGGTGAAGGGTACCGACCTTGATGAGGAGATCCAGCGCATCTTGGCACCGCTGTACCAGCAGATGGAAGAGGTTGACAATTCAGTTGGCGTGGCCATGGACTTATTGTTCCTGGAGTCCATGGCAGCGGGCATCAAGGACATGCAGGGCAGGCAAAACTCAAAGTGGTAGGCAATCAAGGACCAACGCCGTTCTGCCAACCTCATGGATCAAAAACTGAGGGACAAGGGCAACGAGCTGCACGAGTGGCATGACAAGCAGTTCCAGTACCTTCTGCAGCAGTAGGAGGCGGTGACCATGGCAAAGGAAGACGTCACTACCCGGGAGGTCCGTTTGGCGGATCATGCAGTGCTTCTGGTCGCCAAAGAAAAGGAAATCTCCTCCCGGGAAGGGACCCTCAGTGCCATCGATGGGGTAGCATTTCGCTGAGGAGCGCAAAACAATGCCGTTGGACGCCAAAGGCTAGAGCAGACGGTTCCGGTAGCGCTGGGGGAAGAAGGCAAGAGATTGAAGAAGAATGTCGGCTGTTGGATGTAAATCAAATGCCTTCTTAGGCTTCGACCTACTGGCCCACATGTCAGCCAGTCCATTTGTTTTTTTAGTCCATTTGGTGGGCTGGGTGAAACAACGATGTAGCATCTATGCAGCCCGTTTAAATCCCATTTGCATTTTTCTCGAAATCCATGGACTTGCTGGGCTGGGTGAAAATATCATGTTGGTCTAGACAAAGAAATGTTATAAAAACATAAACACATGATTGCACGTCTATTAATTCATTGGTCAGTAAAATCTTTGCAAGCTTATGTACGCAATCACTAGGGTTAACTTGCCAAGTTATATACAAACAATTATTATTATTATTTTGTAAGAACTTTCAACTTACGAAATAAAATATCATTTAAATTTGATGAGTTAATAGTACGTGGGGTATTATTATTTTTTAGGCTAGACGTGGGACAGTTGAGTTGGTTCTAGGGAAAAGTACTCGGAAAAACTCAGTTTACATTGAAAAAGAAAGTGGGAGAAAATTCAGAGACCTTCTGGGTCCACCTGAGGAGGGGAATATGTTGGGAGGAAGGAAATTCAAAGCACGGCAGCCGAGTGAACTAGTTTTTTTTAACGGACAAGTGAACTAGTTACATACATAAGCAAATAGACACTAAAAAAGCAATCAGGTTAATGGGTTCTTAAAAGAAATATTTCGGACAAAATAGATAATTACGACACATAGGCTAATGCATGAAACACTCAGATGATAAAGGTGCTTATAAACAGATAAAGTACAACATCTAGACCTTCCTGGCACACTTGATCATGACATTGCGGATGTCCGTGTACTCGTCGGTTACGGGAAGCAGACACGCCCTCATGTCCAAGATCTGCATGTACATGTCGTAGCATGCGTATGCGTCCTTGGACGCGTAGGTTATGTAGGCTATATTCAGAGGTACCTCCCACTCCGACGTCTTCAGGTCCTTGGTATCGTAGTCTTCTTTCATGTTGGTGTATCAGGGGTCATTGATGGTCTCAGCAAGGTCAACCACGAAGTCCTTCTCCTGCCCATTGCTGATGATCTTGTATTGCTTCTGGATATCGACAAGCTTGTTGCACCAGATGGCCGAATCGTCGCGTTCTTCCTTCTCTCCACCGTAGCGAAGGTGTAGTCGGCGCTGCCGATGAAACGGGTGAATGCTCCAAAACCTGGTGCAGCCATAGGACTGAGGCGAGGCAGAGCTTCACCGAGTCCGTATCGTTGGTGTACATCACATTCAACTTGGTGCAGCCATAGGACTGAACAGCGAACTCAAAGGGGAACTACTTGCTGAAGTCCATATCCAGCAGGCTCACCCTCGGATCGCCATTGGAGTCTCTTCAAGTGAACGAGTGTGTAGGCGGCGGCGGTAGTTCGTTTTTCAGCTCTTGGCGAACTGGATTCAACAGTAAGCTGGGTGTGTACAGGCCACAATAGTTACTACCCCTCCCTCGTCTGTTGCATGCCCGGTAGAAGATGCACCCTCAGCGCATTCAAACGCCTCCATTAAGAAACCTACTCCGGCCACACATCGGTTCACGAGCGGGTCTATATTGGTACTGTAATAACAGGAGTTAGTGGTCACTTTACATAAATTTAATTATCTTTAATAGAAAGTTATACTTAAAACAAGCAATGCATTCGCTCGTTCTATGAGTGCCACAGGATCAACATGCACAACAATTAGAATTATTATTCTCAGGACGCACACGATCAGCACATTTGCCGCACTTTCACAAAGATAATACTACCAAGTTTGAACTGTTTGTTATTGTTGTTGTCCTCTGCATCATCATGTCGTGTTTCCCAGCTTGCAAGATTCAGAACCAACAAATAAGATCCAAATAATAAGGACAACAAAGATGCCTACACATCTCATCGATTCCCAGCTTGCAAGATTCAGAACCAACAAATAAGATCCAAATAATAAGTACAACAAAGATGCCTACACATCTCATTGATTCCCAGCTTGCAAGATTCAGAACCAACAAATAAGATTCAAATAATAAGTACAACAAAGATGCCTACACATCTCATTGATTCCCACCTTGCAAGATTCAGAACCAACCCATTAGAGCCTTTTGATAAAGTGAATATCGAGATTAAATCCATCTTGGCTAGCCATGTCATACAATCCAAGAACTTAGCGAATGCTCTTGACCATCACAACATCTGTAGTTGAGTATTCCTGTTTGCACAACACAAACAAGGAGACAGGAGAGCATAATTTCACTTTAATAGCAGCCTCCTTGAACTCAACCAGCAGCTCCACTAGGATGAGGTCTGCCTGGAGTTCCATGATTCAATCCATGCGCTTCTTCTGCAGTTCACCTGAAATGAAGCAAAGATTGCATCATTCAGCTAGCAAGAAGTACTTGCTCTCGTGAGCTGGCAGGTTCTTCTTTAGTTGTTGCACTAAAATTGAGGAACATTAAGGTTGGCTGTCCGGCTCATGTAAGGTGCAACTATAATTTTCTTATCCTTTTGTGCAGTTCCACTAAAATAAAGTGCCATTATGGTGACAGTGACGGCTCCATCTTGCAAAGGCTAATAAAATGTTGCACGAGATTACCAGCAGAACTTGACGGAGATTTTGGAAACTCCAATCACCATTTTGTGCAGTTCCACCAAAATTGAGAGATGTTACCCACATGACATTTTAGTTGAACTGCACAAGACACTCATTCCAAAAAAAATGTTTTGTGCAGTTCACCAAAAGGTCACAATAGCAACAAGGTGAAATGGATATCCCTATCTGCACAAAAAGATAGAAAGTAAACAGTTGCTGGTCAATAATAATATACGAAACATACACAAAATGAAAAGAAGCATCATAATTATGTTCATGGCAATCACGCAAGGATAGTAGAAATTTTAAAACGTCTGCAATGCTTCATGTTACCAGAAGCATTACGATCAATAATGAGATTCCTCAAATATGGGATTACTTTAATGGTGTCATTGCTTGTTTACCAGACACAGTAAATCAATAGTAGCTAAAGAGTTGGTTTAAGGGCATGGGACCGTGGGGACACCAGGACACTCAGCAGCGTAAAGGAGCAACTTACTTATCATACTGGGGAAAACAGTAGGAGTGCCATTTGTAGCACAGTTTAATTGCATCTTATCACTGGAGGCATTAGATTAACAATAACACTGGTTAGACATGTCCCTAAGGTAACAGTGTGATTGCTTCATTTTACATGCGCCCTTACATTAACAACAGCAAAAGGTTGGTATAAGGGCATGCGAGAGTGGACGCATTAGCACAATGTACCTACAAGGAGGCATAAAGTGGTGATGCCGAGTTTGTTCATGCTATGTGAGGGCAGCAAACCTAATC
Organism: Triticum dicoccoides; assembly: GCF_002162155.2. Classification (NCBI taxonomy): domain Eukaryota; kingdom Viridiplantae; phylum Streptophyta; class Magnoliopsida; order Poales; family Poaceae; genus Triticum; species Triticum dicoccoides. Next base: position 128,723,693 of record NC_041393.1, read on the forward strand.
CTGGAGACCTTGTACTATGTGAGGGCAGCAAATCTAATCCTGGAGACCTTTTACTATGTGAGGGCAGCAAATCTAATCCTGGAGACCTTTTACTGTGAGGGCAGCAAATCTAATCCTGGAGACCTTTTACTATGTGAGGGCAGCAAATCTAATCCTGGAGACCTTTTACTATGTGAGGGCAGCAAATCTAATCCTGGAGACCTTTTACTATGTGATGGCAGCAAATCTAATCTTGGACATACTCTGTTGACTTGTCCACCAGCCGCCACTTTCTATCCTTTTTTCAACCAATAATAGATCTGTTCCTTATCCAGTTTGTACTCCATGTTCCCATTATTTCCCTTTTCACCCAAGAGACCGGTTGGGTATCCGGTCTCTACTACTTTCACCATATTATTTCCTCTTTGAATCAAGTCCTAGATTCATGCTACAACTTTCCCCCCTTTCTTCGTTGTTTGAACAAAGCCCTAGATTCGAATGCATGAAGTAGCTTTACCTCTAATAATACTAAAAATTTAGGTGGCTTTGGAAGAGCTGATGGGAGTAGAAAAAGATGCACATGCAGACACGTGGGGAGTTGGGGCAGTAGAGCAAGGCTGCTTTCGAAGAATTTATACCTGAGGGCCGCCGGGATGTCAGCGGCGGCAGGTCGGATCTACGGACAATACAGCAGGCAGGAAGAAGGGTCGGAGGACCTCCCGAGCCGGCACTGTGTCGGAGAGAATGGCACGGGTAGAGGATCGGGCCCCTTCGGCAGCTGTGGTTTTCCTCCCTCGGCGGTGATGACCGCGTGAATGATGCACCTTTTATTCCTCTACACACACCGACCGAAGGGATCCGGCCATATCTGTGACCAGCGGTGAGCAGAGAGAAAATGTCGCTACCACTGTCTTGTTTATATCTAGAGAGGATGAGAGAATGAAGAGAGCAACCCTAGTAAAGCAAGCGCTCAGGCCCCTGCGTACATGTATAGTGGAGTGATTATCTTTTTTCTCTCCACAACAAGCATTTCAATTTGTGTACGTGGCATTAAAGAAAAGAAACTCTCTATTTAAGGTGACTACTGTACGACTCCTACTTACTACTAGTAGTACTACAGTATTGTTTACTTGTGCTCCCCGCCCCTCCATTCATTGAACAACCCCACGGGTGAATAAACATATAGTAAGTACTGTATTTATATAGAACGAACAAGCTCGAAGTATTTTCGTGTAGTTAAAAGTTGAGGGCGGGGCTTTTCTCGGGCAGTACGCGGGGCAATTTTCGGGTAGGCGGTTTGACAGAGAGGCGAGGAGGGTGAGCGAGTGGCGGATTCATACTGTCAGAAAGGTCGGGTTGTGCGATTTGACGGTGTGTTACTGCTAGAAAGACCTGTGATATGACCACTCACTATAGTCATGAATTACTGGCGCTCCGACCGGGGTGATGCCCCCCTTCCGTTCCGCGCTCTAATCTGGTGCATGACACGTAGACCTGGATGCTGGCTCTCCCACATGTCGGAGTAGTAAGAAGGAGCAAAGAATGATGTGGTATATACTAGTACTACTACTACTCAGGTCGGAGGAGTGCGAACCACGGCAGTCCAGTGAACCAGCAGTGCGAACCACGGCAGCCCAGTGAACCAGCAGTGCGAACCACGGTAGCCCAGTGAACCAGCAGTAGAAAACAATGTGGTGATATGGCCATAAAAAACAATGTGCTACGGTTCACAATGTAGCATGTACAGTAACACTCCTCTTTGTTTGGATCCCTGAGTTAGTGCTAGTTTGGGTTGAAATAGCCTCAAATTATCAAAACAAGAGGGATTAGTTTGAGCTAGTTTGCTCTAACCCAGCTAAAAAAACTAGCCCGGTGGAGAGGTTCTAATTGGGTTAGTTATCCTCAGGCCCACTAAAAGAGAACTAAAAAATCTCCCCTGCCCGCACCAGATTGCTCCCCCCACCCCTCTCGCATGACTCCTCTCTGTTCCCCGTAGGGCCGCCCGCCCAAGCACCGCTTGCCCTCTCTCTCCTTCGGCCGCCCTCTCCTTCCGGCCTCCGCCGCCCTACTACGGCCGCCCTCTCCCTCCGGCCTTCGAAGGTCGCCCCGCTCCCCCTTCACCAATCGTTTTTCTCCCTCTGTCGTGTGCGGCGGCGGCGCATCTACTAGGGAGGTCGCGAGAGGGGTGAGTTTTTTCGTTCCTTCTCTATCTCACGGCCATATAATTGATCTTTCTTGCTCTAGCGCTAATTCTGATTTGGAAAAGTAGATCCTGATCAAACTTAGTATAGATTTGTGGTGCACGCATGGAATTGTTTGATGCTGCTTGAGGAGGTAATAAATCTTTCTAGAGGCCCAAAGATTCAGTTCACCTTTCTAGGTATTTCAATTTCAGGCTTGCATTATTTCTAGAGGCCCAGAGATTCAGTTCACCTTTCTAGGTATTTCAGTTTCAGGCTTGCATATGTCTAGAGGCCCAAAGATTCAGTTCACCTTTATAGCTATTTTATTTATAGGCTTGCATTATTTCTAGAGGCCCAAAGATTAAGTTCCCAGTCGGCGGCAAGCGGCCCTGCTACCCATGCCGGTGTCGACCTCAACTCGCAAGGGCCGGCGTCGGAGGGGTTCCCGGGGCTTGGGCTCTACAGAGCCTTCCTCCAGAGTGACGATGGCGAGCTCCTCCCTCGGTGCGTGAGGGGCTCCGGGCTCCCTCCCTATCGTGAATGACTTCCTTGATGAGTTAGCTCATGCTTTGTTTCATGAAGTGTTTTTTTATTTTGTGAAGCTTGATTGACGATTGTATGTTTAAGTGGGATATCTCATTTGTATGGACAAAGTAAAAATTATCATGTTTTGCATGCTTGATTTGTATAGATGGTTCGTTTATGTCAATTGTGAGCGGGAGGAGGCCACAGAAGAGCCGGTCACACCAAATCCGGCAGGAAATAGGGTCCAAAGTAGTCAAATGATTGAGAAAGAGCATTTATTGTCAATCTAACCCTGCCATCCATACACCTCTTTGGTTTAGAGTTAGTTTAGGGTTACAATCTAACTCTAACCTCTAACTGAGTTAGATTTCTCCTCGTATCGGTTCATCGCCATCATACTTTCCCCATTCCTGTGTTTTCAGTATCCTGCGAATCAAAGACCTTTTTTGCGGGAAAAATCAAAGAGGCCCTTAGACTGGTTTAGGTCCGGTCATGTTTTATAAACGTGTTATGTCCAAAATTTAATGAACGTGCTCCGGTTTCTACAAAAATAATCCGGTTTCATGTAGTGATTCATTCATTTATTTATTCTTCTGCGGGGAATTTGCATGTAATTCGTGAGGTCTGAAATGTAAAGTACCCCGGCATATGCTCCAAGTTGTGCATGCACTACGACCCAGATGATGTATGTCCCACATGTCGGCGAATGGCAGCACGTGGAAATAGCCTAGGAGTACATATAGGAGGATAAATGCGTGAAAAAATATGTACTGTGAAGCGTACATGCGGTTTGAAAAGGAGACCTAAAGTGATGACAGCTATAGGTCGCACGCACCCAACTAGTGGTACTAGACACACGACTAATTTTTCCCTCAAAAAAAAAGAGGCACGAGTGCTAAGTACTCCTATTCTATAAACACGAGTACCATCTGACAATAGCGTCCGTGCTACAGCTAGCTCTCCTCCCTCGTTTCTCTCTTCTAATTCTAAACTCGGCCGACGCCCGGTGGGCGGGGTGGTTTGCTCAACTGCGGCCCCACCTCACAGTGAAAACGTTACGACTGGAATAAAAATGCCATATACTCCCTCCGTTCCTAAATATAAGCCTTTTTAGATACTATTTCAAATGTAATATAGCATACAGATGTATGTAGACATAGTTTAGAGTGTAGATTCACTCATTTTGCTCCGTACGTAGTAGTCACTTGCTGGAATATTTAGAAAGACTTATATTCGGGAACGGAGGGAGTACTATACTAATAAAACATTAAGGTCACGAGGCGGTGCAGTGCTGATTACAGGAGGCAAGAAGAAGAGATGCATCCATCAACGACGTCCACCTCCTCGACTCAGGGCGCCGGCCCACCGAACGGCGCCTAAGTAGCAGCGGCTTTCGTGGCCAGGTCGACGTGCTTCTAAACAATGGCGTCCAAAGATTCCAGCCGCTGGAAGAAGGCCAACGTCTTTCTGTCCTTGCTTTCCTTGTAGTGGCCTATGTAGATGATTTCCTCGTAGACGTGGATGTCCAGCTCGACGGTTTCTTGCATGGCGAGGCACTGCACGGCGAGCGCGGCCTCGAGCTGCACATTCTTCATCATGACCTCCGGCAGCTGCAGGGCCACCAGGGCTTGAAAGAGTTCGTCACCATGGAGGCCGATGAGGGTGGAAGGCAATGAGGAGCCTGGGTGCGCGGGCTGGAGCAGTACGGCAAGGTCGTCCGCGTGCTTCTTGGCAGCGGTGAACTTGCGGATGGAGTTGACCATCATGTCATCCATGCGAGAGGCGAAGCCAGTGTCGGCGAGGGCTCGGATGCCGGTGGTCCACAGCACCATCTGGAAACGCTGTGTGGTGCGGGGCCGCAGGCCGGCGCCTTGGATGATTTGGCACAGCCGACTGCCGCTCGCGTCCATCGCCTCCATAGGTGCTTGTGGCTTCTGGTCACTTGGTCTTGGATTGGAGTGAGCAGTGTTGCGCAGAGACTTGGGAGTAGATGGATTGGAGTGGTGGGGCGCCTTCATTATATGAGTGTCCAAACTCTGTTGCATTCACATCGTGTTGGCTCTATTCTGCTTCTCCAATTAATTCCCTCTATATGTAATTGAGGATGCATCATTGACCGTTCAACGTCTTGGGAACCACTACCCTCTCCCTGGCATTCAAGCACCTATGGACCCGTTGACGACGAGGTGCCTATGGTGACTTCGTAAATTTCAAGATGATAGTGTCGTGCGTGTGTGCGTTCATAGGGGTGAGTGTATGCGCGTGTATATGAGTGCTTGCGTCTGTACTGTGTCAAAAAAATGTAAATGCGTGTCAAAAAGAGACTAGTCAGTATACTCAATATTGTGCACCTCGGAGAGGAAAACGATAGAACTAGTCCGTATTTATTTACGGTGCAGATTCACTCATTTTGCTCCATATGTACTCCGTCTCGGTGTAGTCTAATCACTTGGTGAAATCTCTAGAAGGGCAAATACTCCTTTCTGGTTTACAGGGCTATACTAGCAAGTAGTTGTACGTACTAGTACAATAGTGGGCTCACATAGCAATTTTGTCTCATGCAAGAGCCTGGCTATATGCATGCTCCAATGTTCGCAACTGCAACGTTTGGTTTGCGCTTGGCTCTTCGCCTCTTCGAGAAGATGAACAATGATGTTACTACTGCTGCTTCTACAGTGTCGAATCCACTGCTGCATGTCTGTCCACTGCGAGCGGGACGGATAGCTTGTTGTAGAAGTACTACTAAGCAAAAGCTTGTCCTCGTTTGCGAGCAACCACGCGCATGGGCGAGGGAGAAGGCATGTAGTAGTAAAATCAAGCTTCTCCTCGTTGTACGAGTTGACGCGACACATCATAGCACTGGCCCCACATGCTTGCCTCTAAACTTGGCTGAAAGACCCGCAGTGTACAATATATTTGCTGCAACCTCTAACATTTACCCACCACAGATTAAAATATATGTGGCCGTATGCATCGTTCTGATGCAAAGGCCGGGGAGTCCCCCCTTTTCGAAAAAAAACAAATTAAAACATATATTCCTGTCTTGACCAGATGAGCATGCAAACTACAATCACCAGGGTGACAGGTAGGGCCAGAAGACTATTTTAAATTTTTTTAAAAACTTTGAGACAGCCACATAGCATGGAGCCGACCCCAACGATTTTAAGCTTACAGGCACGGTACACGCTATCCTAGACTACTCTACACATGAAACTGCCACACAAGCGTCCGGGCTGCGCTTGGCTCTTCGCCTCTTCAGGAAGTCGAACAATGATGGAGTACTACTACACTGGAGGAGTACTACAGTACGCTTCTGGCCATCTGACACTGATTGAACTGCTGCATGTCCACCGCGTGCGGGAGGGAGAGCATGTAGCAAAAGCTTCTCCTAGTCTTTCCAGCCACCACGCTCATGGGCAAGGGAGGGATGCTCCTGCCTTTGCGTGTATGACAGGTGGGCCCAATAGGTGTGTGGCCAACCTGTCATACAACCAAAGGCAGGTGCAGTTAAGTCTGCGAGGGAGAGGATAATCAAACTTCTCGTTGATGTACGAGTTGACGTGACACATCAAAGCACTACACTCGATATATTTCAATAATTTGCATTTACCGATGCATTAATTACAACGCATGCATGCATGTCGTGGCTCTGCTTTTGATACTCCCTTCATCTCAGTTTACAAGTCCTACGCGTATACCTAGGTTGCCAATTTGATCACCCTAATATAAACTATATAACACAAAAATTATGTCTTTTGGAAATAGAACATCTGAAGTTTATATTGGTATATTTTTTGTAATATATTACTTGTATTAGGTTGGTCAAATTGACGACCTAGGGGTACGCGCACGCCTTGTAAACTGAGAGAGAGGGAGTACTTGCATGTGTTGATTTAATGCACCTTGAAGTAGTATAAAATATGTGACGGTAAAGCTTTGTAATGCCCCGGCCCAAGTCGAGAGATGGTTGTCCACGAGGAGGGCGAGATCATGCAGACCGAACAGGACCCGATGATGGAGCTCTCTAAGGTCTCGATGGACCTCACCGTGCTCCACTGCCCCTTGTGCCTCCGCCCCTTGACGCCTCTAGTGTATGAGGTTCGAATACACCTCGTCCGTTCGGCTGATTGAGCAAGGTGCAGGTTTCTTGATTGATGTGACGTTCGATTGATTTCTGCAGTGCAAGGGAGGGCACCTGGCCTGCGCGGACTGCCGCGTCGATCGCCCCGGGAACCAGCGGCAGTGCTAGAAGTGCGAGCACGGTGGTGGCTTCGACGTGCAAAACACGGCGGTGGACTCTGTCCTTTCGTTGGTGAGGTTGGAGTGCCCGCATGAAGGTTGTGGGCTCTAAGTCACTTACCGCAAGCTCGCCGGTCACCAGAGCATGTGTCCACTCGCGCCCTGCAAATGCCCCGTGCCCATCTGCGGCTACGAAGGCCCGCCGCCGGCGCTCTACCACCACATTAGCACCGCGCATCCCATGCCCGTGCACAAGATCCAGTACGGCAAGGTGCTCCAGCTGCAAGTGCCACTGTCGGAGCCACGGCTCTTGCTGTTCGCAGAGGAGGACGGCCGCGTGTTTTTCTTGGTCGGCGGTGTGCTCGACTTTTCAGTGCGCCTATCGCCGTGTCGGTCGTCTGCATCAGAGCGGGGGCGTCCCAACTGCCGCACTACATGGCCAAGCTGTGGGCGAACGGCCTGCCGGGGGAGCCCAAAGGCACGACCGATGCCGTCAAGGTGGAAATGGAGGTGACAAGCAACAAGGATCCCGGCGGTGTCGACGTGCAGGAGCTGACCTTCTTCACAGTTTCGCCCAAGCTGCTGGCCGGGGCTAAGCTGGTGTCCCTCCACATTCAGATTGACAAGCTCACGTCCTAAATGTTTCTACAGTGCCTTCTATTTATCTTAGTAACATGCTAATATAGGAATTACCTCGGTCTACTTTAGCTTAAGAAATGGTGGGTTTTGGTGGTGATGCAGCAATTACTTCGACATCAGATCAGTAATTTCCAACAGTCGAACGGATATTTTGTGTCTGTTGGATATAAAGTTCCTTTGGATAAGAAGTACTACTTGTCATCAAAATGGATAAAAGGAGATGTATGTAGACGTATTTTAGTTCTAGATATGTCCCTTTTTATCCATTTTAATGACAAGCACTCCCTCCGTTCCACAATACATGCCTTCCATTTGTCAAAATATAGATGTATCTAGACATGTTTTAGTATATAGGTACATCCACGATAGAGCCAATCGGATGGTTGAGAACACTACAATTCGTAGCTACAGATGTGTGTATGACTCCCAGATGAAGAGGCCGGGGGTCATCATCCTCCTTTTCGAGAAAAAATAGACGTGTGTGTGAGAGGACGAGTGCGTGCGTGCACCTCTTCTCTTCCTGTATAATGTACTAAACTCAGAGTATAAGTTTTTGTGGGTGGCACGATGGTGCGTGCGAGAAGTCCCGAGAGATAGGTTTAATGCGTCTGAAAAAAGACTAACCTAGAGCTCGCCGCGCGGTTATTCCTGTCGAATGCCCCATTAACCGTAAAGTATGTATACGACGGTGCCAGTTATTGCACGTACACAGCAGTACTCCCTCATTTCCGGTTTATAGGGCTTAATTCCAAAATCTCACCAACCAAGATGGTGAGTGGTGGAATATTTTTTGTAGTTTTGCAAAAGCACCTAATTAATGCTTTTGTTTTTCTCAAAAAATCATGTTTATCAATGCATTAATTGCAATGCATGCATGCATAAAGTACATGCATTGGTCAATTTTCTCTTAATACTTGCATGCAATGATTTAATGCACCTTAGAATCTGAACATGTGATGGGGAACAACCAAATTGAGCCTTATAAAATGGAAAAACTAAAATTTTGAGATAAGCCCTATAAACCGGAAAGGAGGGAGTAGAAAAAGAACTACTCCATCCGGGAATAGTGCCGCACTTCGAAACTAGAACCGTCAATAAATTTTGAGCTTGCGTCTCATCACATTCCAAATTACTCCACACTATATCAAATTGCAAACATGTTCACATCGATCACAACCTAAATGGTTTCCCACTTAGGAGTGTATTAGTACCACACTATATTGAATTGCAAACCTGTTCACACCGATCACAACCTAAACGGTTTCCCATTTAGGAGCGTATTAGTACTCGGTTATAAATACTAGTATGCCAAGATGACTGCACATTCCTCCTCAGCTCCTCATCCACAAAAACAAACAAGTCATTCAGCATCCTTCCCTTCCGTCTGCCATGGCCAGCGTGAGTTCTGGGTCGAGAGTTTGCCACTAGGGAGAGGCGAGCATGGAAGAGGAAGCACGAGAGATGTCCCGCCTTGCTGCAAGAGCAGCCGACATGTCCCGCCGCGCGGAAGTAGCGGCACAGAGGTCCCGCCACGCTGCTGAAGCAGCACGGAGGTCCCACCGCACCGTCGATGCAGCAGACTGGTCCAGCCGCACCGCGGAAGCAGCAGAGATGTCCCGTCGCGCCATGAATGCAACAGAGATGTCCCGCCGCACTGCGGCAGCCTAGGAAAATTTCTCGCGGGTAGGCGACGACTGTTACAGGCGCATGCATCCGATCGTCCATAGCCAGATGGATGAGATCTCCGGCTGGGCGAGGTTGCAGGACGACATGAAAGCCTTGTTTGAACAGGCTACCGGCGTCATCCGGCAACTAAGGGAGGGCAATGAGAGGCTCCGGGCCAAGCACGACCTGCTGAAGGAGAAGATCGTCCGAAGTGCAGACCAGCAGGAGGAGACCAGTGCCTTGTTGAAGAGGACCGGCGTCATCGTCAAGAAACTTATGGACAAGAATGACATGCTTCGCAACGAGCGCCAAAGGCTGGTGGAGGAATTCGTGGATGTTCTCAAGCAGCGTCTTGAGGACACGAAAGAGCTCATCGCCACTCGTCGCAGAGACTAATTTCCGCGGCATGCAGCAACGCATCAACAAAGTAGAGATCAGCGAGCCAGATCCTTGTCTTCCTTCTTCTTTTGCCCTTGTGTATTTCGGGCGTAGCCGCATGTGGCTTTTTTAATTATCTCTCTAATTATGTAAGACAATTAATCGTCCTTATATATTCATCAGTCTTGCTATAAGTCGCAGTAGATGCTATATAGGTCCGTCGAATCTTACATCAAGATCCGTGCTTTCAGATTTGCTTTTTTCTCTCTTAAATCTCAGTCGAGTGAGACATAGCCACGCCATTAAACAGAGGCTCGGGCGCCATTAATGGAGCCTTGGGAGAGAGGTGGACGGCAGATGGAGGTCAAAGGGCTCTCCTCCCGATAAGCACGCGCAGGGGTCTGATCGCACTCCCCTCGTACTCAAATAGCTACCCTGCATGGCGCCTCCTAGCTAATAAAAAATGGGGACGCGTGGCGGCACGTAAATGGTACTAGTAAGTAGAACGCCCACGGTTTCAATAATACTTGTGTTTCCGATTGTAACGTGACAACACTTGTTCCAAAATGACTTTGTTGATTGTTAATGTGTGCGCCTTCGTAAATCGGACTGCAAAATTACCACAGCATGTTGGTGCCATGTCATGGCACCAAGCCAATTTCATTATTTTCATGTGTGTTTTGGATTTACAGGAATTAAAAAACTAAGTTTCCCAATGTTTCCAACCCAGCCACGACGCCCAGAATTTTGAATTTCATTCACATTTCTTGCATGGAACCTAGAAATTTACCCGAGGAAATACATGTGATTTTTCAACCAACTTTGGTGCACTGGAACATGTGCTTATATTTCAAATTTGAATTATGCACACAAAGGTGACACGTTCCCTCCTACAACCACAAGCCTTCTTGAGAGAAGCTCCGATTTGCAAGAAGCTTATACCAAAATTTGTTCCTATTCGGCCAATTTTTTTACCACGGCATGGTACTACGATGACATGACACCATGCCAAGTTCATGATTTTAAAACCAAGTTTCTCAATGTTCTCGACCGAGCCACGATGCCCAGATGTTTGAATTTTATTCTCATTTTTTGCATGGGACCTAGAAATTCACCCAAGGACACAAATGTGATTTTTCAACCAACTTTGGTGCACGGGAGCATGTGCTTGTAGTTTAAATTTGAATTATGCACATTAAATGACCAAAAACTCAATTAATGTGTAAATAAGGCCAAACGAAGCCGGAATAATTCCAAAATTTAACAGGGCACTCATGTAGTTCTATGTTGCCTTTGTAAACAAACTCAAGGGGGACAGTGTATATTGTTTTGCACTCAAAGGTGGCACGTTCCCTCTCAGAACCACGAGCCTTCTTGAGAGAAGCTTCGGTTTGCAAGAAGCTTATACCAAAATCTGTTCCTATTCGGCCAATTTTTTTACCACAGCATGGTAGTACCATGACATGACACCCATGCCAAGTTTCATGATTTTCAAACGTGTTTTGGATTTACAAGAATTTTAAAACCAAGTTTCTCAATGTTCTCGGCCAAGCCACGATGCCCAGATGTTTTAATTTTATTCTCATTTCTTGCATGGGACCTAGAAATTCACCCGAGGACACAAATGTGATTTTTCAACCAACTTTGGTGCACGAGAGCATGTTCTTGTAGTTCAAATTTGACTTATGCACATTAAATGACCAGAAACTCAATTAATGTATAAAAGACGACAAACGAACCCGGAATAATTCCAAAATTTAATAGGGCACTCATGTAGTTCTATGTTGCCTTTGTTAAGAAACTCAAGGGGGGGCAGCGTATATCGTTTCACACTCAAAGGTGGCACATTCCCTCTTAGAACCATGAGCTTCCAAATCGGCCAATTTTTTACCACAACATGTTAGTGCCATGACATGACACCATGCCAAGTTTCATGATTTCCAGGCGAGTTTTGGATTTACATGAATTTAAAATCTAAGTTTCTCAATGTTCTCGGCTGAGTAATGACACCCAGATGTTTGAATTTCATTCTCATTTCTTCCATGGGACCTAGAAATTCAACCAAGGACACACATGTGATTTTTCAACCCACTTTGGTGCACCGGAGCATGTGCATGCAATTCATATTTAGATTATGCACATTAAAAGTCCAAAAACTCAATTAATGTATACAAAGGCCAAATGAACCCGAAATAATTCCCAAATTTAACAGGGCACTCATATAGTTCTATGTTGCCTCTGTAAAGAAAATCAGGGGGGAGGCAGCGTATATCGTTTCGCACACAAAGGTGACACGTTCCCTCTCAGAACCACGAGGCTTGTTGAGAGAATATCCGGTTTTGCAGGAAGCTTATACCAAAACTTGTCCCAATTCAGCCAAAAATTATACATATGAAAACAGGGTTTAGATTATCCCGAACATCTCGCTACCTAGACCAATAATGTACTATGATTTGAATTCAACATAAAATGGATACAAATGTTTGGATTGGAGAGCGTATGGTACATGTAGTTCATAGTGAAATATGATTACTGCTATATGCATGTTTTTTGTTATCAAGATAATATTTAAATTATTGTATAACTTGACAATAATCGTATTCAAATAAGGAAAATTGATTCAAATTTAGTCCATATGGTAGACGACAATATATATGTTCACATGGTGGAGTAAAATGTTCATATATGATGGAAGATCAAAATGTACGACTACATCAATTATAAACCTCAAGGTCACCTAACGATATATTCGAATTCAACATAACGTGGATTCAAAAATTGAAATTCGAGATCCTGGCATTTGTAATCATATAAAAAGGGACATTACTCTTTCTTTGGTGGGAACTGATTTGTTTTTTGTTGTTGTTGAGGGAAGTGCGAATCGATTTGGTACTGTGCATGGTAATCTTGTTCTCCCGATTTTTTTTACATTTTTCTTGTAGTTTTTTCAATGGCATCTATAGCAATATAGTAAAAGGGGACATGAATCTCTTGTGTCTTGTATGAGTTGTTTTTAACATGTTAAGTTTGTTTTGCCGAACGAGGAATCCGCACCTTGTTATACCGAAATTTTCAAGCTCGAGTATCTTTTGTCTCACCTGCTTTGAAACTCCCGCCTCTTCAACCCGCGCCGCGCCTTGTTATCTTGAAATTTGGACGCGCGCGAGAACTCCCTCCTCATCCGAAATCGGTCCCGCAGCCAAGACACACGAAATCCCCGTTCTACCCCTGAGCCGGAAATGAAGCTCCATGTCGCGGTGTCAAAACCGGTCGGGGTACGCTGATAACTTACCCTACATTTCGGACAAGCGCGTCCCTAAGCTTGACTCCCCCTCCCCCTTCGCCCCCCCTCCCCATTCGTACACCGAGGCCGCCAAAACCCCACGCTCCTCCGTCGGCCTCCCGACTGCCGCCCAGCCGGAGACTCTTCCCTGACTAGGTCGGCCACCGCAACAGCTCGCCGTCCCTCATCCACCGCACCGGATGAGGATCCGTTGTCGATGTCGTCGTCCCGCCGGATCATCCGCCCCGTCCTCCACCTCCAAGGAGCTGCCCGACGTTCGCCTCGTCTATAGTGCCACCTCAATCCCCACAGCGTCGTCTTGACCTGCCCCACCAGAACCGCAGCACCCTCACCAATTCCTCCGATGAAGCCGAGGCCAATTCGGCGCCACCAAGGAGGTTCTTCACTCACTACTGCATTTTATCTTTTATTCGATCTCACGGGGTTGCCGATGCTCGATACCGAGCAGACATGGTGGGTGTCCATCGACGGCGCCGTCGCCGGCCACATCATCCACGGCGTCTCTCCCCCATGTCGTTGATTCCTCAGCGGCGACTTCCACAATAGCACTAGCTGCAGCTGCTCCGGCTCTCGCTCGTGCTGCGACTCTGTTCTTGCTGTCGGTCGCGCTGCTGCACTGCTCTTGCTTTCATTCGTGCTGCTGCTCTGCTCTTGCTCTCGCTTGAGCTGCTGTTGCTGTTGCACGACCTCCGGCAGCTACAGGAGTTGCTGCTTTAGCACTCGCTCGCGGTGCTACTGCACGACTTGCTCTCTGCTAGTACGTTCCCTACTCGAGCGTCTGCTGATTTAGATCACTGCTTCTCTGCTACTAGTGCTCAAATGCCCTAAACATCTATTGCAATGCTCTGTTACTAGTTCAATCAGTTTCGACAGTAAAATTCAGTTTCGACTGTAAAGTTCATTTTCTTCAGTTAAGTTCAGAGTGAACAGTACTTACAGCATCTGTCGGAGCGGTCGTGGCGCGGCTGATGCGTTTTACATCTAACACTTTTTGGTGATGTATTTTACATCATCTATTGCACATGATATTAGGGTCCCACTTCAGATTAACATTGTCTGTCTTGTCCTGCTTCAGCCATCAAGAAAGTAGAGATCAGCGAGCCAGATCCTTGTCTTCCTTCTTCTTTTGCCCTTGTGTATTTCGGGCGTAGCCGCATGTGGCTTTTTTAATTATCTTTCTAACTATGTAAGACAATTAATCGTCCTTATATATTCATCAGTCTTGCTATAAGTCACAGTAGATGCTATATGGGTCCGTCGAATCTTACATCAAGATCCGTGCTTTCAGATTTTATTTTTTCTCTCTTAAATCTCAGTCGAGTGAGACATAGTCACGCCATTAAATAGAGGCTCTGGTGCCATTAATGGAGACCTTGGGAGAGAGGTGGACGGCAGATGGAGGTCAAAGGGCTCTCCTCCCGATAAGCACGCGCAGGGGTCTGATCGCACGCCCCTCGTACTCAAATAGCTACCCTGCATGGCGCCTCCTAGCTAATAAAAAATGGGGACGCGTGGCGGCACGTAAATGGTACTAGTAAGTAGAACGCCCATGGTTTCAATAATACTTGTGTTTCCGATGGTAACGTGACAACACTTGTTCCAAAATGACTTTGTTGATTGTTAATGTGTGCGCCTTCGTAAATCGGACTGTAAAATTACCACAGCATGTTGGTGCCATGTCATGGCACCAAGCCAATTTCATTATTTTCATGCGTGTTTTGGATTTGCAAGAATTAAAAAACTAAGTTTCCCAATGTTTCCAACCCAGCCACGACGCCCAGAATTTTGAATTTCATTCACATTTCTTGCATGGAACCTAGAAATTTACCCGAGGACACACATGTGATTTTTCAACCAACTTTGGTGCACTAGAACATGTGCTTATATTTCAAATTTGAATTATGCACACAAACGTGACACGTTCCCTCCCAGAACCACAAGCCTTCTTGAGAGAAGCTCCGATTTGCAAGAAGCTTATACCAAAATTTGTTCCTATTCGGCCAATCTTTTTTACCACGGCATGGTACTACCATGACATGACACCATGCCAAGTTTCATGATTTTAAAACCAAGTTTCTCAATGTTCTCGACGGAGCCACGATTCCCAGATGTTTGAATTTTATTCTCATTTTTTGCATGGGACCTAGAAATTCACTCGAGGACACAAATGTGATTTTTCAACCAACTTTGGTGCACGGGAGCATGTGCTTGTAGTTTAAATTTGAATTATGCACATTAAATGACCAAAAACTCAATTAATGTGTAAATAAGGCCAAACGAAGCCGGAATAATTCCAAAATTTAACAGGGCACTCATGTAGTTCTATGTTGCCTTTGTAAACAAACTCAAGGGGGACAGTGTATATTGTTTTGCACTCAAAGGTGGCATGTTCCCTCTCAGAACCACGAGCCTTCTTGAGAGAAGCTTCGGTTTGCAAGAAGCTTATACCAAAATCTGTTCCTATTCGGCCAATTTTTTTACCACAGCATGGTAGTACCATGACATGACACCCATGCCAAGTTTCATGATTTTCAAATGTGTTTTGGATTTACAAGAATTTTAAAACCAAGTTTCTCAATGTTCTCGACCAAGCCACGATGCCCAGATGTTTTAATTTTATTCTCATTTCTTGCATGGGACCTAGAAATTCACCCGAGGACACAAATGTGATTTTTCAACCAACTTTTGTGCACGAGAGCATGTGCTTGTAGTTCAAATTTGACTTATGCACATTAAATGACCAGAAACTCAATTAATGTATAAAAGACGACAAACGAACCCGGAATAATTCCAAAATTTAATAGGGCACTCATGTAGTTCTATGTTGCCTTTGTTAAGAAACTCAAGGGGTGCAGCGTATATCGTTTCACACTCAAAGGTGGCACATTCCCTCTTAGAACCATGAGCTTCCAAATCGGCCCAATTTTTTACCACAACATGTTAGTGCCATGACATGACACCATGCCAAGTTTCATGATTTCCAGGCGAGTTTTGGATTTACATGAATTTAAAATCTAAGTTTCTCAATGTTCTCGGCTGAGTAATGACACACAGATGTTTGAATTTCATTCTCATTTCTTCCATGGGACCTAGAAATTCAACCAAGGACACACATGTGATTTTTCAACCCACTTTGGTGCACCGGAGCATGTGCATGCAATTCATATTTAGATTATGCACATTAAAAGTCCGGAAACTCAATTAATGTATACAAAGGCCAAATGAACCCGAAATAATTCCCAAATTTAACAGGGCACTCATATAGTTCTATGTTGCCTCTGTAAAGAAAATCAGGGGGGAGGCAGCGTATATCGTTTCGCACACAAAGGTGACACGTTCCCTCTCACAACCACGAGGCTTGTTGAGAGAATATCCGGTTTTGCAGGAAGCTTATACCAAAACTTGTCCCAATTCAGCCAAAATTATACATATGAAAATAGGGTTTAGATTATCCCGAACATCTCGCTACCTAGACCAATAATGTACTATGATTTGAATTCAACATAAAATGGATACAAATGTTTGGATTGGAGAGCGTATGGTACATGTAGTTCATAGTGAAATATGATTACTGCTATATGCATGTTTTTTGTTATCAAGATAATATTTAAATTATTGTATAACTTGACAATAATCGTATTCAAATAAGGAAAATTGATTCAAATTTAGTCCATATGGTAGACGACAATATATATGTTCACATGGTGGAGTAAAATGTTCATATATGATGGAAGATCAAAATGTACGACTACATCAATTATAAACCGCAAGGTCACCTAACGATATATTCGAATTCAACATAACGTGGATTCAAAAATTGAAATTCGAGATCCTGGCATTTGTAATCATATAAAAAGGGACATTACTCTTTCTTTGGTGGGAACTAATTTGTTTTTTGTTGTTGTTGAGGGAAGTGCGAATCGATTTGGTACTGTGCATGGTAATCTTGTTCTCCCGATTTTTTTTACATTTTTCTTGTAGTTTTTTCAATGGCATCTATAGCAATATAGTAAAAGGGGACATGAATCTCTTGTGTCTTGTATGAGTTGTTTTTTTACATGTTAAGTTTGTTTTGCCGAACGAGGAATCCGCACCTTGTTATACCGAAATTTTCAAGCTCGAGTATCTTTTGTCTCACCTGCTTTGAAACTCCCGCCTCTTCAACCCGCGCCGCGCCTTGTTATCTTGAAATTTGGACGCGCGCGAGAACTCCCTCCTCATCCGAAATCGGTCCCACAGCCAAGACACACGAAATCCCCGTTCTACCCCTGAGCCGGAAATGAAGCTCCATGTCGCGGTGTCAAAACCGGTCGGGGTACGCTGATAACTTACCCTACATTTCGGACAAGCGCGTCCCTAAGCTTG
>NC_041393.1:128741438-128745699 GCF_002162155.2 Triticum dicoccoides
CTCCGTCGGCCTCCCGACTGCCGCCCAGCCGGAGACTCTTCCCCGACTAGGTCGGCCACCGCAACAGCTCGCCGTCCCTCATCCACCGCACCGGATGAGGATCCGTTGTCGATGTCGTCGTCCCGCCGGATCATCCGCCCCGTCCTCCACCTCCAAGGAGCTGCCCGACGTTCGCCTCGTCTATAGTGCCACCTCAATCCCCACAGCATCGTCTTGACCTGCCCCACCAGAACCGCAGCACCCTCACCAATTCCTCCGATGAAGCCGAGGCCAACTCGGCGCCACCAAGGAGGTTCTTCACTCACTACTGCATTTTATCTTTTATTCGAACTCACGGTGTTGCCGATGCTCGATACCGTGCAGACATGGTGGGTGTCCATCGACGGCGCCGTCGCCGGCCACATCATCCACGGCGTCTCTCCCCCATGTCGTTGCTTCCTCAGCGGCGACTTCCACAATAGCACTAGCTGCAGCTGCTCCGGCTCTCACTCGTGCTGCAACTCTGTTCTTGCTGTCGGTCGCGCTGCTGCACTGCTCTTGCTTTCGTTCGTGCTGCTGCTCTGCTCTTGCTCTCGCTTGTGCTGTTGTTGCTGTTGCACGACCTCCGGCAGCTACAGGAGTTGCTGCTTTAGCACTCGCTCACGGTGCTACTGCACGACTTGCTCTCTGCTAGTACGTTCCCTACTCGAGCGTCTGCTGATTTAGATCACTGCTTCTCTGCTACTAGTGCTCGAATGCCCTAAACATCTATTGCAATGCTCTGTTACTAGTTCAATCAGTTTCGACAGTAAAATTCAGTTTCGACTGTAAAGTTCATTTTCTTCAGTTAAGTTCAGAGTGAACAGTACTTACAGCATCTGTCGGAGCGGTCGTGGCGCGGCTGATGCGTTTTACATCTAACACTTTTTGGTGATGTATTTTACATCATCTATTGCACATGATATTAGGGTCCCACTTCAGATTAACGTTGTCTGTCTTGTCCTGCTTCAGCCATCAAGAAAGTAGAGATCAGCGAGCCAGATCCTTGTCTTCCTTCTTCTTTTGCCCTTGTGTATTTCGGGCGTAGCCGCATGTGGCTTTTTTAATTATCTTTCTAACTATGTAAGACAATTTATCGTCCCTATATATTCATCAGTCTTGCAATAAGTCACAGTAGATGCTATATAGGTCCGTCGAATCTTACATCAAGATCCGTGCTTTCAGATTTTCTTTTTTCTCTCTTAAATCTCAGTCGAGTGAGACATAGTCACGCCATTAAACAGAGGCTCTGGCGCCATTAATGGAGACCTTGGGAGAGAGGTGGACGGCAGATGGAGGTCAAAGGGCTCTCCTCCCGATAAGCACGCGCAGGGGTCTGATCGCACGCCCCTCGTACTCAAATAGCTACCCTGCATGGCGCCTCCTAGCTAATAAAAAATGGGGACGCGTGGCGGCATGTAAATGGTACTAGTAAGTAGAACGCCCATGGTTTCAATAATACTTGTGTTTCCGATTGTAACGTGACAACACTTGTTCCAAAATGACTTTGTTGATTGTTAATGTGTGCGCCTTCGTAAATCGGACTGTAAAATTACCACAGCATGTTGGTGCCATGTCATGGCACCAAACCAATTTCATTATTTTCATGCGTGTTTTGGATTTGCAGGAATTAAAAAACTAAGTTTCCCAATGTTTCCAACCCAGCCACGACGCCCAGAATTTTGAATTTCATTCACATTTCTTGCATGGAACCTAGAAATTTACCCGAGGACACACATGTGATTTTTCAACCAACTTTGGTGCACTAGAACATGTGCTTATATTTCAAATTTGAATTATGCACACAAACGTGACACGTTCCCTCCCAGAACCACAAGCCTTCTTGAGAGAAGCTCCGATTTGCAAGAAGCTTATACCAAAATTTGTTCCTATTCGGCCAATCTTTTTTACCACGGCATGGTACTACCATGACATGACACCATGCCAAGTTTCATGATTTTAAAACCAAGTTTCTCAATGTTCTCGACCGAGCCACGATGCCCAGATGTTTGAATTTTATTCTCATTTTTTGCATGGGACCTAGAAATTCACTCGAGGACACAAATGTGATTTTTCAACCAACTTTGGTGCACGGGAGCATGTGCTTGTAGTTCAAATTTGAATTGTGCACATAAATGACCAAAAACTCAATTAATGTGTAAATAAGGCCAAACGGAGCCGGAATAATTCCAAAATTTAACAGGGCACTCATGTAGTTCTATGTTGCCTTTGTAAACAAACTCAAGGGGGACAGCGTATATTGTTTTGCACTCAAAGGTGGCACGTTCCCTCTCAGAACCACGAGCCTTCTTGAGAGAAGCTTCGGTTTGCAAGAAGCTTATACCAAAATCTGTTCCTATTCGGCCAATTTTTTTACCACGGCATGGTAGTACCATGACATGACACCCATGCCAAGTTTCATGATTTTCAAACGTGTTTTGGATTTACAAGAATTTTAAAACCAAGTTTCTCAATGTTCTCGGCCAAGCCACGATGCCCAGATGTTTTAATTTTATTCTCATTTCTTGCATGGGACCTAGAAATTCACCCGAGGACACAAATGTGATTTTTCAACCAACTTTGGTGCACGAGAGCATGTGCTTGTAGTTCAAATTTGACTTATGCACATTAAATGACCAGAAACTCAATTAATGTATAAAAGACGACAAGCGAACCTGGAATAATTCCAAAATTTAAAAGGGCACTCATGTAGTTCTATGTTGCCTTTGTTAAGAAACTCAAGGGGGGCAGCGTATATCGTTTCACACTCAAAGGTGGCACATTCCCTCTTAGAACCATGAGCTTCCAAATCGGCCCAATTTTTTACCACAACATGTTAGTGCCATGACATGACACCATGCCAAGTTTCATGATTTCCAGGCGAGTTTTGGATTTACATGAATTTAAAATCTAAGTTTCTCGATGTTCTCGGTCGAGTAATGACGCCCAGATGTTTGAATTTCATTCTCATTTCTTCCATGGGACCTAGAAATTCAACCAAGGACACACATGTGATTTTTCAACCCACTTTGGTGCACCGGAGCATGTGCATGTAATTCATATTTAGATTATGCACATTAAAAGTCCAGAAACTCAATTAATGTATACAAAGGCCAAATGAACCCGAAATAATTCCCAAATTTAACAGGGCACTCATATAGTTCTATGTTGCCTCTGTAAAGAAAATCAGGGGGAGGCAGCGTATATCGTTTTGCACACAAAGGTGACACGTTCCCTCTCAGAACCACGAGGCTTGTTGAGAGAATATCCGGTTTTGCAGGAAGCTTATACCAAAACATGTCCCAATTCAGCCAAAAATTATACATATGAAAACAGGGTTTAGATTATCCTGAACATCTCGCTACCTAGACCAATAATGTACTATGATTTGAATTCAACATAAAATGGATACAAATGTTTGGATTGGAGAGCGTATGGTACATGTAGTTCATAGTGAAATATGATTACTGCTATATGCATGTTTTTTGTTATCAAGATAATATTTAAATTATTGTATAACTTGAAAATAATTGTATTCAAATAAGGAAAACTGATTCAAATTTAGTCCATATGGTAGACGACAATATATATGTCCACATGGTGGAGTAAAATGTTCATATATGATGGAAGATCAAAATGTACGACTACATCAATTATAAACCGCAAGGTCACCTAACGATATATACGAATTCAACAAAACGTGGATTCAAAAATTGAAATTCGAGATCCTGGCATTTGTAATCATATAAAAAGGGACATTACTCTTTCTTTGGTGGGAATTGATTTGTTTTTTGTTGTTGTTGAGGGAAGTGCGAATCGATTTGGTACTGTGCATGGTAATCTTGTTCTCCCAATTTTTTTTACATTTTTCTTGTAGTTTTTTCAATGGCATCTATAGCAATATAGTAAAGGGGGACATGAATCTCTTGTGTCTTGTATGAATTGTTTTTTTACATGTTAAGTTTGTTTTGCCGAACGAGGAATCCGCACCTTGTTATCCCGAAATTTTCAAGCTCGAGTATATTTTGTCTCACCTGCTTTGAAACTCCCGCCTCTTCAACCCGCGCCGCGCCTTGTTATCTCGAAATTCTGACGCACGCGAGAACTCCCTCCTCATCCGAAATGGGTCCCGCGGCCAAGACACACGAAATCCCCCTTCTACCCCTCAGCCGGAAATGAAGCTCCATGTCGCGGTGTCAAAACCGGTCGGGGTACGCTGGTAACTTACCCTACATTTCGGACA
>NC_041393.1:128746207-128779563 GCF_002162155.2 Triticum dicoccoides
ATTCGTACACCGAGGCCGCCAAAACCCCATGCTCCTTCGTCGGCCTCCCGACCGCCGCCCAGCCGAAGACTCTTCCCCGACTAGGTCGGCCACCGCAACAGCTCGCCGTCCCTCATCCACCGCACCGGATGAGGATCCGTTGTCGATGTCATTGTCTCGCCGGATCATCCGCCCCATCCTCCACCTCCAAGGAGCTTCCCGACGTTCGCCTCGTCTATAGCGCCACCTCAATCCCCACAGCACCGTCTTGACCTGCCCCACTAGAACCGCAGCACCCTCACCAATTCCTACGATGAAGCCGAGGCCAATTCGGCGCCACCAAGGAGGTTCTGCACTCACTGCTGCATTTTATCTTTTATTTGATCTCACGGGGTTGCCGGTGCTCGATACCGAGCAGACATGGTGGGTCTCCATCGACGGTGTCGTCGTCGGCCACATCATCCACGGCGTCTCTCCCCCATGTCGTTGCTTCCTCGGTGGCGACTTCCAGAATGGCACTAGTTGCAGCTGCTCCGGCTCTCGCTCGCGCTGTGACTCTGTTCTTGCTGTCAGTCGCGCTGCTGCACTGCTCTTGCTTCCGTTCATGCTGCTGCTCTGCTCTTGCTCTCGCTTGTGTTGCTGCTGCTGTTGCACGACCTCCAGCAGCTACAGGAGTGGCTGCTTTAGCACTCGCTCGCGGTGCTACTGCACGACTTGCTCTCTGCTAGTATGTTCCCTGCTCGAGCGTATGCTGATTTAGATCACTGCTTCTTTGCTTCTAGTGCTCGAACGCCCTAAACATCTATTGCAATGCTCTATTACTAGTTCAATCAGTTTCGACAGTAAAATTCAGTTTCGACTGTAAAGTTCATTTTCTTAAGTTAAGTTTAGAGTGAACAGTATTTACAGCATCTGTCGGAGCGGTCGTGGTGCGGCTGATGCGTTTTACATCTAACACTTTTTGGTGATGTATTTTACATCATCTATTGCACATGATATTAGGGTCCCACTTCAGATTAACGTTGTCTGTCTTGTCCTGCTTCAGCCTCGTCGTCGTACACCTTAGCGGAGCTGCTCCAACGATGGAACCGTCCATCACAGTGGAGCAGTACCCTCGGCGCCGTTTCCAGAGGCCTTGGATCTTCTTCCCCGCCTCCGACAGTCACACCAGCATCATCACCATCCTCCACGTCCAACCCAATGATGCTGAGGTCCACAAGCCTATGCCAAAGAGGTTGTACACTCGTCGCATCACTTTGTTACTCTGCATTCATGTCGATCCCTCAGGGATCCTTTGCTATGGAACTACTATTTGTGCAAATCTGTTAGAAGGAGTGGAGCAAAGCAAAACTGGAGGATTTTTTCCTTTGCTGTCTCTTTCGAAGAAAAAACGTAGGAATTTTATTCACTTGGACGTCCTTTTCAAATTAATATGCATGAAGAACAGAACTAATTGCACTACTGGCATAATAAGATTCTTATTTTTTTCATTTTCACGTGGTTTGACTTTAATTTGACCATGTTTCTCCATTCCTGTGTTCTTCCAATTCATGTGAACCAAACACCCAGGTTGACTGAAATCCTATGTTTTCAAATGTTCTATTTTGCACGTGCATTCCTATCATATTCCAGTGTTTTTCCTGTCCCTGCGTTTATAGAATCCTCCAATTCTAAGGAGCCCTTACAGATTTACTTCATTTTTAGATAGGCGTCAAATAAAACTTTGTGTGTTATGTCCTGCTCCTGCCATGCCGTCATCCACCCTACCTGAGGTGCACCATCGACAGAAGCGTTCACTGCAGCAGAGATCCCCCCTGCAAACTTTCTTTCGCCGCCTCAGATCATCTTCCCCATTATCGGCAGCCACGCCAACTGCATTACCATCATCGACTGAGCAGATGAACCTGAGGACTACACAGTTCCGGAAGAGAGGTCGCAGTCTTTCGTGTTTGCTTACATTATACATCGGTTATTATTACCTGCTACTTTATCGTTCAAACTTGAGTTTTGAAATGCCCATGGGTCTCATATCGAGCCAACAACGAATAGTATATGTCTACTATCTGGTTCATCTGGGGTCTTCTATGTGGTTCATGTTGGGTGGGCAACAAACAATAGATGATCCATTGTCTATCTTTTTAAACTGAAGCTATAGTCTACCTGCTATCATTAGTTTTGGATCCATCCACTCGTTTGCTACCATCAGTCTTGATTTTTGCATGCACCCCTTAGGTCTTACAAAATCTAACTATTTTATTATTATTATGCATGTCAGATATTGTACACAATTGTACTAAACATGTAGAGAAAAGGAGAAGACCGTTGCGTGGGAATATAATGTCATGCACACGTCGCTCCATGGTGGGCGAAGTGCCCCCTCCCCTCCTGCATTTTCAGATTGTATTCCAGAGGAAGATAACTGATCAGATGGAGATTCAGAAGGAGCCGACCATGCATGTTTACCACCTGAGGTGTTTGTTCTAACATGGCATGCTGATGTTGGTCATATCATGCATATGGCACCTTGCGTTGCTTACATTATACATCTTATATGCCATCATCTTAGTTTAGATTTGCTTTGTGTGAATGCCACCTGTTTGGTTTCTATATCATACTCCCACCATTCCTAAATATTTGTCTTTTTAGATATTTCAACAAGTGACTACATACGGAACAAAATGAGTGAATCTACACTCTAAAATATGTCTATATACATCCATATGTGGTAGTCCATTTGAAATCTCTAAAAAGACAAATATTTAGGAACGGAGGGAGTATATGGGAATTATGCAATGCCATCTTCTTTAGCCAGGCATCATATACGTGAATCATGCAATGCCATCCTGTTTATCCAGTCATCGTATATGTGAATTGTATCGTGCCATATTTTTTTCCATAATGTATTCCATTTGTCAACAATGTTTATACATTCATCTACTCTTCCTGTGCATCAGCCATTTGAGTCGGTCATGGGAAAATCTGGAGTGAAAACAAGGTCTTCTGAGCAGTCAGTGCTACCTGTCGATGCAGATTTCTTGTTGGTTATAGATAGCTCCTTAGAGGAGGATTCAGAGACAGATGACCGCCATGGAGCCAGGCATCATATATGTGAATTATCTCATGCCATCTTTTTTTTTCATTACGTATTCCATTTGTCGACAATCTGTGTATATTGCCGTACTCTTCATGTGTACCAGCCATTTGAGCCGGTTATGGAAAAATCTGGAGTGAAAACAAGGTCTTCAGAGCAGGCAATGGTACCTGTTGAAGCATATATCTCGATGGTTATAGGGAGCTCCTCAGAGGAGGATTCAGAGACAGATGACCAGTCCTATATCCCACCTGAGGTGTATGCTCTAAGTTGTAATGTTTATATTTCTCATATGATGCATATGGTGTCTTGCATTGCTTAGTTTAGACATCATATGCACAATATTGAATTCCATCTGCTTAGTTTAGAGATCATACATGCGAGTGACAGCTGCTTAGTATATGGATCAATTATTTCAACTATATCATGCCATCCTGTATACTTAGACAACATGTATGTGAATTATTTCATCCCAACCTATTTTAGAAAGACATCATATAATTTTGTCATCTCATCCTGTTTAGGTACTCATCATATGTTGAATTATGCCATTGTATCCTGTTAAGTTATCCATCATATATCTGAAACTGTGTCATGCTATCCTATTTAGTTAGGCATCATATATGTGAAATTGGGTCATGCTGTCCTATTTGGTTAGACAACATATATGTGAATTACCACATCTGTCTATCATACAATGTCTGTATGTTCTATTTCTTTTCTTGTTTATCATCCATTTGAATTGGAGGGGGTAATGGCAGTATCTAAGGGAGCAAAAACATGTTCTTCACAAAAGACAGTGCTACCCGTCGATGCAGATAGAACCATGGTTGTACTGGCCCACAAACTAGCCCCACCACACATAATCGAGACTCTTCCAGATTGCACACTTACACCGTTGGGCAGAGAACCAGCTACAACCCATCTAACCGCAACCCCAGCGGATAGTAACCCACTTCTAGTTGACAAAGCACCATGTCCACCATAGAGTACCCCCACACGAGCAGTTTGTAAAGCTACTACAGTGCCCAAAGCACGAAGACCACCACAGCTAACCCAAACTCCACGTTTAAAGGAGAAGAGCAACTGTTCTCAGGTCAGATTCCATAGCTATGGTCCATACTCCTTTGCTGTTGCATCACTGTATTTACTCATACCAACTACTTTCGAATTTGAAGGATCCAATTGAAACTCCAATGGTGCAACAGGTATGTTTTAAACCTATTTCTTTAACTGGATTGTTGTTCTAACTTCTTGCTCTGTGTTGATTTCAGTTTAAGTTGTATAAATAGTTATGTTCTCATGTGATGCACATTACAAGTGCTGCCAAAGTTGTGTAGTTTCTCACACTTATATTCTGTCTATGCTATTGTGTCTTAAAAATATATGAGTTCAACTGTGTCTCTATCTTGATTAGGGAACATAAACTAGAATGATATGGACAATACAGTGACCATAGTACATAGATATATGTTTGTTTCATGATGTTATCCTGTCCACCTTACTACCGAACCAGTTTACCAAAATGAGTTTCGTATACTACAAGCTAAACCTGTGATGTGTCTACTTGTTTCTCTTGTAGTATGCAAACAGAATATTGGAGAAGAGCACCGCACTATGCAATGGTAGAGAAAGTAATGCAGATAAGGTTCACGATAGTGAGACAACCCTGTTGGTCTCCAAGAAAGGTGATAAAAATGATCTTGTAGACAGTGAGAAAACCCCACAGTCCTGCGTTGATGTAGTGTTCGAGTTACTGCCCAGTACCGCTGGCACAAGCCCTTCGAACTCGCTGCCTATTGGGAATATAACTATTTGAGTAAGCCGCCCAGGAGGGGCCGGGTTACGCAAAGAAGATTCACCAGAAAGAAGCCCAAGACCAAGCATGAAGATGGCGGTTCAGTAAAGGGCCTAAGGCCCACAGGCGACTTAAAGCCCGTCGTAGTAAACTGTCGTAATGGCATGACTTGTATCATAAGGTAGATTTAACTAGTCACTGAGTCGGACACTGTTTATAAGCCGGACGGGACTCTATAAGCCGCAGGGCGTCCACCCGTGTATATAAGGGGGCGACCCGCTGGCGGCTTAGGTCAAGAAACAACTCATCGAGAGCCGGGCATAGCGTATCTCGCTCCCTGGTCATTGAAACATCAATCAATACCAACCCAACTAGACGTAGGCCTTACCTTCACCGTAAGGGGCCGAACTAGTATAAACCTCTCGTGTCCTTTGTCCGATTAACCCCTTCAAGCTTTCTAGTTGCGATGGTTCCACAACTAAGTCCTTTCACGAGGCATGTGACGTGACAATTCCATGATAGTTGGCGCCCACCGTGGGGCCAGCGCACGATGGATTTGAATTCTTGAAGGGCAACTTTAAAGGGCTCAAGGGATACGTAGTGGGCCGGATGACCAAGAGTCGTTGCGGCAAGATCTATATCGACGACGAAGGCTGGGGCTCCGATGCCGGCTCAATTGAGTACGGGTATTGGGTCCCCTTTGGTGGAATCCACGTTTTCATCGGCCAGATCGGTGAACCAGGCCCTGAGCCGGACAACTGCACCGACCTCGTCGAGACGGCTCAGCGTGCGAGAAAGGCTCGAGTTCAACCCGTCATGAAGCGTGCCTTCATGGGATGCATCCACGGAGAGGAACTTTCTGAAGGATCTGAAGGTGGTGGTGAGACGGCCATCCTCTCGGACAGTGATTCGTCCGCCGGTTCAACAGATTCACTACACCAAGTGCAAGACGGCGTGCTTGGGGGCTGTTCTGATGGCACTAGTATTCCGGACCCCTGTGAGCCGCCAAGATGGGCAGGAGTCTTCATGGCTGGGACTCAACCCGGCCAAAATTCTACAGCCGCTACAGCAATAACATCCGGGGCAGGAGCAACCGAGGCAGGAGGCCCTGTGCGCCCGCCGGCTCAGGTGCTGATAGATCTCATGGACAAGCTTATGGCCTTGTTAACCGCCACAGTTATTCCTGCGAATAAAGATGAGCATGACGCAGAGGTGGCACGGGTGCGTGAGGAGATAGCTCGGGCCAAAGAGGCCTTGGCAGCTGAGGACACTAGGTTAGCCACAGAGCGGGCGGCTCTAGACGCACGGGCGCAGCGGCTACAGTTAGAAGCCTACCAGATCACGATGAGCCTAAATGCATCCAACGAGGTGATGAGGAGGAGACATCAGAAATCCCAGTCCCGTTTACCTCCGGTTAATGATCCTCGAAATCTTTTTGCGACACCCGGAGCCGGTCCTAGTAACCCGCCAGATACAAATCAGCTTTTGACAGCCGGAACAGGAGGACGCCTCGGGAGATGGCACCTCCTCATGGGAGTATGGCTCCACCCCGTTACGTGACGATACCACCGGGTCACTTTTCCAACCCCATGGAGAACTTAATCGCGGCATCAGCGCGCTTGGTGGCTCTTCCCGTGGACGGTGATGACCCAGCAGCGGTGGACACCCGGAGGGTCAGAGAACTTCTCCAGACGGTCCTGGCTCAGCAAGAGACTTATTCTTACAGCCGGGACAAGATTCATTCAACTCCTCCGCCTTGGTTAGCACCGCCTCGTCAAAACCGGAGTCCGAGTTATAGCAGGCACATGGAGTCTGAAGCTTTGTCAAGCAACGCCCAGCGCCGTAACCAGCCCGGTGGCTATAATCCGGTACAAGACCAAGTACGTCAGGAGAACGAGCGGTCGGCTCAGCTAGCGGCTCAACAGACGGCTCATCAAGATTTCCCAGAGTATCCGATGACTTCCGTTGAGACGGGAGTAGCCACTAGAACCGGCGGTGTTCCTTGTTTGGTACCGGCTCTGCGTAATGTGCGCCTACCAAAGGACTTCAAGGGACCTCGAAAGGTGCCGAATTACACGGCCAACTTGCAGCCCGGAGCGTGGATCGAAAGTTATGAGATGGCCATGGAGCTGTTG
This sequence comes from Triticum dicoccoides, assembly GCF_002162155.2. Taxonomy (NCBI): domain Eukaryota; kingdom Viridiplantae; phylum Streptophyta; class Magnoliopsida; order Poales; family Poaceae; genus Triticum; species Triticum dicoccoides. The sequence goes on from NC_041393.1 coordinate 128,753,211, forward strand.
GAGGTCAGCGACGCGGCAATGGCTAAGTACTTCACCATGATGTTAGATGGGACGGCCCGGTCTTGGTTAATGGGTTTGCCACCCAATTCCATTGGTTCATAGGCAGAGTTAAAGGTCCGTTTCATCCAGAACTTCAAAGACACCTGTAAGCAATCTATGTTGATTATGGACTTGACGAATTGTAAGCAGGAGGAGGGTGAAACCACGACTCATTGGGTACGCCGGGTCAAGGAGATAATACATTCATCTGACAAAATGGATGCCGGCTCTACAATCCTCATGTTGGAGAAGAATTGCCGGTTTAAGCCGCTGAGGCAGAAACTGGGGCGCCTTAAGCATGATTGCAACGATATGGGTACGCTGATGGCGGCTTTAGTCAAGTATGCCGACTCTGATAGTACCAAGGATCCCGCGTCTGATGAGGAAAAGATAGGGAAGGGAAAGAAGAACGGCAATGGAAAGGGTCAGCAGCATAACCCGATGGATCAAGGTGGCAATAAGCGTAAGGCGGATGGTAACCCAGAGTTTGTAGCCAACGCTAATGCACAAGGTAACAATCAGAGACGTAAGGGTAAGCCGCCCCTCGATCTGGCGGATCAGGCCCATCTCTTGAGCAGTTGCTCAATGAGCCTTACCCGAGACACGGCACCCGGGAACAACCCGCCACCCACTTATGGAAGGATTGCGCGATCATGAAGGCTTTTAAGAATTCCAACGCATTTGGTGACAATTCTGGGTCCGGCGGTTTTCATGGCCCGGGCGGTGGTTCAAACTCCGGCTTTCAGGGACATCAAGGCGGTTATAATCAACAGCAGTCTGGTCAAGGAGAGCAACAGCAGCAGCAGTTGGGTTATCAAAGCCATCCGAAGCAGCTGAATAGTGGGCAGTATCACGTGTTTACCACTAGCTTATGCAAACGTGACCAGAAGGTTCATAAGAGGGTCGTGAATTCTGTTGAGCCGGCAGTTCCTCGTTATTTGAGGTGGTCAGAACAGCCCATCGTATGGAGCAGAGAGGATCACCCTCCATGGATTGATAATCCGGGTCAGTTAGCCTTGGTGGTAGCACCTCAGGTTGGTGGATATAAATTCACTAAGGTACTCATGGACGGAGGTAGCAGCATCAATATTCTCTATTATGAGACCTTTCGACGCATGGGGTTGATTGATAAGAGTTTGAGGACATCCAACACTGTTTTCTATGGAGTGGTTCCTGGTAAGTTGGCTTACCCAGTTGGCAAAATTGAGCTGGAAGTGGCCTTTGGAGATGAGTATGACTCCAGGGCTGAGAAGCTAACGTTTGAAGTGGTTAAAATCAGGAGTCCATATCATGCTCTGTTTGGGCGGCCGGCTTATGCTAAGTTTATGGCACGGCCGTGTTACGTTTATTTGCAGCTCAAGATGTCGGGTCACAAGGGCACCATCACTGTGCACGGGAGTCGAAAGGTAGCCTTGGAGTGTGAAGAAGGCGACGCGGCTTATGCTGAGTCCACTTGTGCAGCGAAAGAACTCAAATTTTATCAAGACAATGTTGACCCGGCGGATATGACCTCCCTGAAGAAGCCAACTACAGAGCATGACCCTGCATTGAAGTTTAAATCGGCCGCGGAGACGAAGCTTGTTGACTTTACCCCAGGCGACTCTTCTAAGCAATTCAGCATCTGTACCAATTTGGATCCTAAATAGGAAAGTGCGCTCATCGAGTTCATCCGTGAGAACCGGGACATCTTTGCATGGAAGCCTTCTGACATGCCGGGTGTACCGAGGGAACTCGCTAAGCACACTCTCAATATTGATCCAAAGTATAAGCCGGTCAGGCAGTTTCTCCGACGGTTCAACGAAGAGAGACGGAAAGCTATTGGGTAAGAAGTCACCCGGCTCTTAGCGGCCGGGTTTATTGTTGAAGTTTTTCACCCGGAGTCGTTGGCTAACCCGGTGCTTGTACTCAAGAAGAACGGCACCTGGCGGATGAGTGTGGATTACACGGACTTAAACAAGGCTTGTCCGGCTGATCCCTTTGCTCTCCCCCATATTGATCAAATCATTGATGCTACGGCGGGTTGTGAACGTTTGAGTTTTTTGGATGCTTACTCTGGTTATGATCAGATCAAAATGGTAGTTAAGGACCAGGAGAAGACGGCTTTCATCACTCCTTTTGGAGCCTTCTGTTATGTATCTATGTCGTTTGGGCTCAAGAGTGCTCAGGCGACTTATCAGCGATGTGTGCAGAAATGTTTACACGGTCAAATCGGGCGTAATGTTCATGCTTATGTGGATGACATCGTGGTGAAGTCCAGAGAGAAGGAAACCTTGATATCTGACTTGAAGGAGACCTTTGATAATCTCCGGGTTTATAAGATGATGCTTAACCCGGCCAAGTGTGTGTTTGGTGTACCAGCAGGCAAGCTTTTGGGGTTTCTGGTCTCAAACAGAGGCATTGAAGCTAATCCAGAGAAAATCAAGGCGATTACCTCTCTGGCTAAACCGGCGTGCATCAATGATGTTCAGCGACTGGTAGGTCATGTTGCTGCTTTAAGCCGGTTCATAAGCCGGTTGGGTGAGAAGGCCCTACCACTGTATCAGATGATGAAGAAAACAGACACCTTTGTCTGGAGTGATGCTGCTGATGCTGCCTTTGAAGATTTGAAGAGACAGTTGTCAGAGCCACCGGTCCTTGCAGCTCCCATTGATAAGGAGCCGTTGCTATTATATGTGGCTGCTAACTCATGGGCCGTCAGTGTTGCCATTGTGGTAGAGCGTAAGGAAGCTGGCAAGGAGCATCTGGTTCAGCGGCCGATTTACTACATTAGTGAGGTGCTCATTGAGTCTAAACAAAGGTATCCACACTAGCAGAAACTTGTTTACAGAGTGTTTATGTCAAACCGGAAGTTGAAGCAGTATTTCTAAAGTCATCCTATAACTGTGGTAAGTTCTGCCCCCTTGGAGACATCATCCAGAATAGGGAAGCCACAGGACGAGTCGCCAAGTGGGCTATTGAGCTTGGGCCTCATGGTTTGAAATATATGTCGCGTACTGCTATCAAGTCTCAAGCCTTGGTGGATTTTATTAATGATTGAACAGAGTTGCAGGCACCTGAGGAGAAGCCGGATAACACGTATTGGACTATTCACTTTGACGGGTCCAGGCAGTTGGAAGGCTCGGGGCTGGAGTTGTTTTAACTTCCCCTTGAGGTGACAAATTTTGTTATGTGCTCCGGCTTATGTTTCCTTGTACTAACAATGCAGCTGAGTACGAGGCCTTACTCCATGGTCTCCGGATGGCTAAGGAGATGAACTTAAGCCGGATGAGGTGCTTGGGTGATTCAGATCTCGTGGCCCAACAGGTATCAGGCAAGTGGGACTCCAAGGATCCTCTCATGGCGGCTTATCATCATGAAGTAGATGTTGTGGCTGGGCACTTCAAGGGCTATCAAGTGGAGCACATTGATCAAAGGAAGAATGAGGCGGCTGATGCTTTAAGCCGGCTGGGATCTCAACGTAAACCGGTGCTGCCTAACATGTTTCTTGATGTTTTGCATAACCCTTCTGTCAAGGTACCTACAGAGGAAGAACTAGCAGTGCCAGACCCGGAGGCATAGCTGGTGGCAGCTCTTCACGTCATCCCGGATTGGACGGTGCCATATTTGGCCTATATGACCTGGGGAGAGTTGCCTGAGGATGAGACCTTGGCAAGACAAATCGTCAGGCGGTCGAAATCTATGACGATTGTTCATGGTGAGTTGCATCACCGAAGCGTCACTGGGGCGTTTCAACATTGTGTGTCGCCTGCGGAGGGCCAAGAGATACTTCCTGAGATCCATGAGGGGGATTGTGGTCATCATGTCGGGTCAAAATCCCTTGTGGCTAAGGCTTTCCGTCATGGTTTCTATTGGCTGACAGCTCATGCTGATGCGAAGGATCTAGTCAGTAAATGTGATGGATGTTAGAAATTTTCACGACGAGCTCATGTGATGGCTCAAGAGTTGAGGATGATTCCAATCCCTTGGCCATTCGCAGTCTGGGGGCTTGACATGGCTGGGCCTTTCAAGAGGTCTAAAGATAAAAAGACACACCTCCTGGTGGCAGTGGATAAGTTCACAAAGTGGGTTGAGGCAGAGCCAGTCAGTAAGTGTGATGCAGCTACGGCGGTTCACTTCATGAAAAAGGTGATCTTTCGTTTTGGTTTTCCACACAGCATTATAACTGATAGTGGCACTAATCTCTCCAAAGGTTCCATGAAAGAGTTCTGTCAACGAGAACATATCTGGCTTGATGTTTCGGTTGTTGCTCATCCTCAATCCAATGGTCAAGCAGAAAGAGCTAATCAAGAGATCCTGAAGGGTATCAAGCCCCGGCTCTTTGTCCCCTTACAACGAACTCCGGGTTGTTGGGTGGAGGAGCTACCCTCGGTATTGTGGAGCATCAACACTACGCCTAACAGATCTACAGGCTACACACCTTTCTTCATGGTGTATGGTGCAGAGGCAGTATTGCCAAGTGACATCCGGCATGATTCACCCCGCGTGGCGGCTTACGTTGAGGCTGACAATGAAAAGGCTCGTCAGGATGCACTTGACCTATTGGATGAGGAGCGAGACTTGGCAATAGCCCGCTAGGCAATTTATCAGCAAGACCTGCGCTGCTACCACAGCCGCCGGGTTAGGAGCAGGACCTTTCAGGAAGGCGACTTGGTGCTCTGGCTCATCCAGGATCAGTCTGACATGCACAAGCTATCCCCACCTTGGGAAGGACCCTTTGTGGTCAGCAAGAATCTGCACAACGGGTCATACTACCTCATCGATGTTCGAGAGCATAAAGACTCACGTAAGTCGGAGGAGGAGACCCGCCGGCCGTGGAATATTGCTCATCTCCGGCCTTACTATACTTGAGCCACCGGCTCTCAAGATGTATATATTTTGACAATGTATATATTATATAAAGCAATAAAGCAGGACCTCTGTCCTTTTTACCCTCAAAAAATTTATGTGTCCTCTTAAGCAGGTGGCGGAAACAACCAACAGGGAAAGGATCGTATCTGAATCCGGCTTTCCCCTTGGTCCGGCTTACGATCATATCTGAATCTAGCCATGGTCACTTGGGGGCTTCCTGTTCAAACATAGGTCGTATTCGAACCAAAGAGAACATAGTTGTCGATACCCACTTGATCGGCATACTGCCAAACCCACTTCGGGGCTTCTTGATCATATTTGAATCATAGCTTAAACCCCTTTGGGTCTGACGTGGATCGTATTCGAATCAGCGTCATTAAACAACTCTTATGGCCACTTGGGGGCTTCCTGTTCAAACATAGGTCGCATTCGAACCAAAGAGAACATAGTTGTCAATACCCACTTGATCGGCATCGCCAAAGCCACTGGGGGCTATATGGTCGTATCCGAATCTTAGCTTAACCCCTTTGGAGCGGTTTACTGATCGTATTCTCAGAAGCCTTTGAATATTGTTTATTATCCATTATATTTCATCAGTATAATTACTTGAATACTTTGAGACCTTTTTGAAAGAACTAAGAGGTGGGTTTTTGTTCTTCCGAATTAATATTGATCACCCCAGGTTGTTAAGTGTCAGGTGAACATTACATGTTCCGACTTTCAGGAGTTGAATTTAACCGTAGGGTGAAGGTCATATAAGCAGTCGAGATTACCAAAGGGATCACAGGATAAGGCAAGCAAAATTTAACATCAAGGAAACAAACGATCAACATCAGCTGGAAATATATAGCAATGGCGGCTTATGAAAGCATTAAGCACCATAAACATGCGCGAAGGCATGACAAAAGTTGAGATGTTTTTCTACCCTATTACAAGACTCCCCGAGTCTGAATAAATGAAGCATTGTTTTTGGCAAAGTCATAAAATGCCTGGCGGTTCACTCCTTCGGCGGGCTTGAAGATTCCGGGTTATCCTTCTCCGCCTCTCCATCGGTTGCTTTGTCCTGGAAGGTTGACGAGGCCCAGTCAATGCCAGTAAAGGCTTCAAACTCAGCTTCATCATCTATTAAACCGGCCGGGTCCACTTCAGGGGCAAAAGTATGCTTACGAGTTGGAGGGATCAGGCTGACTTGATCATATGGAGTGTTTGGAATTCTCCGGTTCTCACTGTCATAGCCCAGCGAATACTTGGTAAGGTCAGTGTCGTTCCCAATGAGGGTAGCCACGGGACGTATGTCTTTGACGCAGGCGGTGAAATCTTGATCATCAAATGCGGTACCATCCTCTTTCAGACTCGGGTATCCAAGAGCGAGGTCGGCCGGGTCTTGTTCTGGAATCCATGCCTTTGCCCGGCTTAACGCGGCTACGGCCTCGGCTCTTGAAGATGCCCGCCCTAAATCCTGAATCCGCTGAGGTAGCACAGCGAGACACTTCAGCACGTCTTGCAGAAGGTGGGGAGTGGTATTTGATAAAGCTACAACGGCCAAAGCACGTTGTGACCTGGTGTATAGTTGCTCCACTATAGTATAAACCGCCTTTTGTTTGATCAGCATGTTCTGCTTGAGGTTTGTGCTCCTGGGGCCTGTGTTCATAAACATAAAGTGAGCCGGGGATAACGATTACAATAGTCATCAAAAGAAGATATACAATGATTAAGGTTATGTACAGTAATTTACCGAAGATGGCTGAGACCATTTGAGATATCTGGCGCTTTAAGTCGGACAGCTCGGTTGTTGCTTCTGCAAGTGATGCCTCTGCCGTCTCGGCCCGGGTCACCAATGAAGCCTTCTCATCAGCCCAGATTTTCTTTTCTGCCTCACAATTCTTCTTCAACTTCTCTTGTTCAGAGACGGTGAATTCAAATTTGGAGTTGGCCTTTTGAGTTTCAAGTTCTTGAGCTGTCAGACGGCTCTTCAAGTCAGCAATCTCTGACTCAAATTGACTTATGGTGGCCTGCATTGATACCGGGTTATATTAAGAATCATGGTAAGATAACATTAAGTCCCAAGTACTTTGCAAGCAAAGGTTCTTGACACTTGGGGGCTAATGTATGCTGAAGAATTTTTACTTACAATGCCGGTTCATGCAAATTAAGTTTCAAGCACTTTACAAGTAAAGATACTTGACACTTGGGGGCTAATGTATAAGCGCAAGTTCAAGGTGTCATGTTACAACCGGATTAAATATCTTCTTTTTTGAACTGGACAGAGCAGGGTTAAGCAGTTTTCTAAAGTCTATAGCATATTTAGTCATAAGCAATAGACTTGGGGGCTGATATAGTAAGTAAGATTCAGATAAATAGCATAAGTTATACCTCAGATTTGTGCTGTATTTGTTTCACCATGTCAATTTCCAGGTCACGACTGCTATGCACTTGATTCAGATAGCCCGAGACTATGTCTCCAATGCTTAAGTGAGTATAATCAGTAATGTCCAGTTTGACCTTTTGGCATTCGATGAGTTCCTCCTTGGCAGTGCATTTGGCAAAGAAAGTGGGCCGCCCTGGCTCAACAAACTGACTTTTCAGAATCTCAACTTCCAGGACATTTGTCTTGACCGGGCTAGGAGCTTCCGGGTTATCGGAGTTGTTGAGAGTATCTTCGGCAGGCGGGTCAGAGGTTGGCACCGGAATGTCAGAGGCCGGTTCAGGCGGTGGCTGATGGGTGGAACTGTCAGGAGTAGACATGTCAAGCACCGGTTCAGTCACGACCGGGGCTTGGGACGGTTTATTCTTCTTTGCCCTCTTACTGGGCTTCACTTGCATGCTGTCAACAAAGGGAGAAGGATAAATACAAAAGCATGAGTAAGGTAAAAGCCTAAGGCAAATAAAGTTACATTACCTGGGGGCAGTTTTGAAAGTCGGCATGTTTGATTGCATAGACTCGCCGGAGGAAGGAGAGGTATCCTGATAATTGGAGTCAGATGAATTGAGAGGTTGGCGAATTAAACCCGCCAAAGGTAAAACGGAACGTAAATCGGAGATAACCTCAGTCCGACGCTTCCTAGTTACGTCAGGTAAGCCAGAGAGTTCTGCATCCTTGCTGGTCCGGGTCTGCCTCCGGCTTTCAAGCTTTTGTTGCTTCAAAAGAAATTGAGGATCTTGATAAGCTAGAGGATGTGAAAATCTTACTTTCCGGGTCACCCTTCGGATTTTTTGCATTGGCAAAGGCTCTGAGTCGGAGGAGATTATAGTTACCTCTTCGTCAACCGCTTGGCTGTTCCCCGTATCCTCCTGAAAAGATAGAATGTCAATAAAATAATGGCAAAGGAGTTAAGAGAATTAAGGATTACCTCTTCGTCATCCTCAGAAGTGTCATCCAATTTGAGTAAATCTGAAGCGCTTGGCTTCTTCTTCTTTGAAGTTCCTGTTTTGGCGGCTTTCCTTTTGGTTTTCTTGGCTGTCCTGGCTTGCTTGGCAGCCTCATGGTCATACTTGACCTTCCAGAAGTTGTCATCGGCCTGTGGAAAAGATAAGAGATTATGAGTAAAAATAAGGTGTAACATAGCAAAGAGTATTTATTGAGGTTGATGACTCACTGCGGGGGCCGGGTTCTTCTTGCAGAAGGGAAGTAAGTCGAAGGCATTACTAGTCATTGTGCCCTCTTTCAGCAGCGATTGGGTCGTAGCCTCCACCACATCATCTGGTAAGTCGTCAGGGCTATGACACAGTGGATCATCCTTTTTGCCTGAGTAAGTGCACATTAAGCTGGGACGGCGGCTTAACGGAAGTACTCGCCAAGTGACCCAGACTCGGACCAGTTCGATGCCGTTTAAGCCATTTCCCAAGAGAGCTTCGATTTTCTTAATGGTGGGATAAAGAGGCAGACGCTCAATAGCAGTCAGCTTATCCGCCAGCGGATGGTTGGACTCAAGGCGCAGAGCACGGAAGCCGGGCAGAGGGCTCCCGTCAGCCGGAGAAGTGTCTTGACAATAGAACCATGTCTGATTCCAATCTTTTGGATGACTCGGCAGTTCAGCATAAGGGAAAAGGCAGTCTCTCCGCTGCTGAATAGAGATGCCGCCAAGTTCGAGACTAGGCCCGTTGGCACATTCATTCTGTCGGTTTAAGTAGAAAAGCTCTCTGAACAAAAGCAGATTGGGCTCCTCTCCCAGGTACACCTCGTAGAAGACTTGGAAGTTGCAAATATTTGACACGGAATTGGGTCCAATGTCTTGAGGTCTAAGGTCAAAGAAGTTCAAAATGTCCCTAAAGAATTTTCAACCGGGAGGAGCAAACCCCCGGCTCATGTGATCCGTAAAGACTATCACCTCCCCTTCTTTGGGTTGAGGCTTCTCTTCAGACGGGTCAGGGGCACGATAAGACATGGCCTCCTTCTTGGGCAGATGGTCAGACTTTACAAATTCTGATAGTTTACTCCTTGTGACTGTGGATGGGACCCAATTACAGGTCACAGGGGCCTTGGTTGCCTTAGGCGCCATGACAACAGTTGGCCTACAACAAAATGAGAGGTTCCGGTTCAAATTTAACCCGGAGGAAAATATTTTAGACTATTCAAGGTGGCGGCTTAAGAAGGGGCCTAATGACATATGGGTAACTATGCAACAGTATTTAAGCCGCTACATGTATCAAGAGCAGTTAAAAATTCTTAAGTCATGAGAAGCAAGCAAGGTTCACGGATCAGTGTCATTTATTTAAACCGGCCACATGGACAGTCGTGTTTAGACATATTCAACAGAGGCGGTTTTTTTATTTCCGGGTGAAAACAAACAGGTTTCACAAGTTGCCGCTGTTATTTTGGATCAAATAGCTGTTCTGAAAACAAAATTTTCTAGAACTAGGACTGGCACAGATGGAGCTCAAGGGCTCGAACGGGGCCTCTGTGCGACAGAAAGGGGTCTATTTGCGTTCGAAATAGGTGTGGAATATCTGCCGCATCGGTTTTATACCATCTTCAAGATCAAGAAATAGTGGTGGTGATGAAATCTATGGAGGGTTCCTAATGAACAGCGAAGAACATCGAAGAACTCAAAGGTCTTAATGCGTATCTGAGGAGCAAGAAAGAGGAGACTTACAGATGCAGAATTGTTGCGGAGGGTCGTCGCGTTTTTCTGGTCAAACCAGGTTGATGCAGCGGCCTGAGTTGGTGAAGACGAGAAGATCTACGACGGCGGCGGTGGAGGAGCTCGAGCGGCAGAGAAGCAGCGAAAGGAAGAAAACGACTGAAGGAGGAGAATGGGAAGACCTAGGTCGTGCCTATTTATAAGGAAAGGATAACTGAGAAGGCATGAGAAATAGGATATAAGCATTATTATCCAGCGGCCCCGACGCCTCGGTTTTCGGAATGGTCAGTAAAAGCAAAGATCCGTTGGAGGATACGGTGGAATAAAGAATGAATTTAAGGAAGGATGACGTCACGGCGGGTTAACACGGATCCAAAAGATGACGTCATGGTGGGTTAAAGAAAACCTTTGTACAGTCAGAAGACTGAAGATTTATTTCTTAAGGTATTTTAAGATTGACATGAACCGGTTCAAGTCAATCTGGGGCCTAATGTTGGGGATATAACTATTTGAGTAAGCCGCCCAGGAGGGGCCGGGTTACGCAAAGAAGACTCACCAGAAAGAAGCCCAAGACCAAGCATGAAGATGGCGGTTCAGTAAAGGGCCTAAGGCCCACAGGCGACTTAAAGCCCGTCGTAGTAAACCGCCGTAATGGCATGACTTGTATCATAAGGTAGATTTAACTAGTCACCGAGCCGGACACTGTTTATAAGCCGGCCGGGACTCTGTAAGCCGCAGGGCGTCCACCCGTGTATATAAGGGGGTGACCCGCTGGCGGCTTAGGTCAAGAAACAACTCATCGAGAGCCGGGCATAGCGTATCTCGCTCCCTAGTCATCGGAACATCAATCAATACCAACCCAACTAGACGTAGGCCTTACCTTCACCGTAAGGGGCCGAACTAGTGTAAACCTCTCGTGTCCTTTGTCCCGATTAACCCCTTCAAGCTTCCTAGTTGCGATGGTTCCACAACTAAGTCCTTTCACGAGGACATCTGACGTGACAATTCCACGACACTGCCTGAATCACTTCGGCTTCTTCAATCTCAGCTACAAGCTGAAAGGCATCAGTCAGTTGTGCTGCGGCAAGAAGCCAAAGGACTGAGGAAGTCCCTGCAGAATTCAGATGCGTACTTTCTTGTGCAATAGCAAGCGCTGGAGGATTTAAGTGCCAAACAAGAGAAAGTTAATAAGCTTGCTAAGCATCTTGCCAGCATTATGGGTACCCAGGATATTGTTTCTTGAACTCTTCTGAAGTGGTTTCAGTTCTGGACTTTTTTTGCTGCGGCGTTTATATGCTGCTTTGTTCCCTATATTTGCATTGGTGGCGAACTTTGATGCCCAGTGGATGTAATATGTGTAATAGCCGTGATAGCCTAGCATAAGTTGCTTGCTTATTTATTTCCTTGTTGTCTTGTTTATTTGTTTGCATGTAGTCAGTGCAGTTCTTTTTCCGCGGTTTCCTAGTGGTTGCAATAACCTATTTTTTAAAACTAGGCCACAATAACCATGGGCTAATATTTACTGTAGTGACACGGGCCTCCTACAGGTCGTAGAAACAGTGGGCCTTCTACGGGCCATAGAAATAGTGGGCCTTCTACGGGCCATAGAAACAATGGGCCTTCTACGGGCCATAGAAACAATGGGCCTTCTACGGGTCGTATCATCAATGGGCCTTATACGGGCCATATGATCGATTGGCCAAACATGGGCCAAACAGCCGCATTATGGTCGTAAACGGGCTAGAGTTGGAATCGTCCATTCATGGGCCGACCATAATGGGCCATCGTTAATAGGCCGTATTTGATGACGCTATGAAAACGGCCCAACGTATTAACGGACCACAAACGGGCCGACTATAACCACGGGCTAAATTTGGCCCACAAGCAGAAAATGACAGTAACGGGCCGTAAGTAAACGGTCTGGAATCATATTGGATGGCCCAGATGACGCTACTGGGCCTAATTCAGATAGGGCATAACAGGCCTTGGGTTAGCGGGTTGTAAATGGGCTATATGAGAACAGGCCGTTAACAGGCTTTCCATGCCCCGGCCCGCCACCTTTTGACCAAGTCAAATGGGCCGGCTGTCGGTGTCAAGACCGGCGGATCTCGGGTAGGGGGTCCTGATCTATGCGTCAAGGCTGATGGTAACAGGAAGCGAGGGACATAGATGTTTACCCAGGTTCAGGCCCTCTCGATGGAGGTAAAACCCTACTTTCTGCTTGATTAATATTGATGATATGGGTAGTACAAGAGTAGATCTACCACGAGATCGTAGAGGCTAAACCCTAGAAGCTAGCCTATGATGGAATGATTGTAATTGTGACCGGCCTTCTAAGGACCAACCTCTCCGGTTTATATAGACACCGGAGAGGGCTAGGGTTTACATGGAGTCGGTTACAAGGAAGGAAATATAATATCCGGATCGCCAAGCTTGCATTCCATGCAAAGGAGAGTCCCATCCGGACATGGGTCGAAGGCTTGAGTCTTGTATCTTCATGCTTCAATAGTCCGGACATTGTACACAGTCCGGCTGTCCGGATACCCCCTAATATAGGACTCCCTCACCGGCCTTTTCACAGGAATGGGCCTCTGTTGGGCCGTGCCACGTGTCGACGTATCATAGGCGCCTTTTGTCCAATGAGTGGATGACATCTATCCCAATGATGAGCCGACACGTGTTTCCTCCAGCCAGTAATGATTTTACACGTGGAAAATCCCCATTGGTCGGGGCTGTTAACGGGTTATCGGATCCAAAACCCGACCCGATAGCTTAACGGCGTTCAGTTACGGTGGATGCCACGTGTCGGTCACCCTTGACGAAAGCACTTCTATGACGCACGATTTATCGTCATGGAAGTGGACACTTCCGTGATGATAATTTTTGTAATGGCATGGAACACTTCTACAACAGCACAGGTATGACTATCTTGATTTTGTCATAAAATCGTCATGGATGTACATGCATGACAAAAAACGTGACCTACTGTGACAAACACGTATCATCACGGAAGTGTATTTTTTTTGTAGTGTACGCTCACGACTAGAAGATCTTTTGTCATTGTAGGACCTTGACTTGGAACTTCTTTCCTTGCTCCTACTCTTGTAGAACTTGTTGAAGTTCTTCACCATTAGGCTCAATTCTTCATTGAAGGTTTGTTTCTCACTTGATGATGTGGGAGCTTCACATGAGGCTTTGTAAGCACCACTTGACTTGTTGTGGAGCTCCTCCTTATCCTTGAGTGACATCTCATGAGCAACAATTCTTCCAGTGACTTCCGTTGGCTTGAGATCTTTGTAATTGGGCATCATTTGGATCAATGTGCACACGGTATCATATTTTCCATCCAAAGCTCTTAGGATCTTCTTGATGATGAATTTGTCGGTCATCTCTTCACTTCCTAAGCCGGCAATCTCATTTGTGATAAGAGCAAGCCTAGAATACATTTAGAGACACCTTCACCATCCTTCATTTTGAACTTGTCAAGTTGACTTTGAAGCACATCCAATTTGGATTCCTTGACGGAGTCGGTACCTTCGTGCATATCAATCAAAGTATCCCAAATTTACTTTGCATTCTCAAGACGGCTGATTTTGTTGAATTCTTCGGGGCATAGTCCGTTGAAGAGGATATCACAAGCTTGAGCACTGTATTGCAGCATCTTCAACTCTTCCGCGGTAGCTTCATGGTTCGGTTCTCTCCCATCAAAGAATTCACCTTGCAAGCCAATACACACAATAGCCCAAACGGCGGGGTTATGTCCAAGAATATGCATTTTCATCTTATGCTTCCAACTAGCAAAATTAGTACCATCAAAGTAAGGACCTCTACGGTGGTAATTTCCCTCGCTAGATGCCATACTCTCCTGGGTTGTGAAACCAAGGCTACGACCACCAAAAGCTATGGAAATCAAAGCAAATGGAGACCAAAGCTCTGATACCACTTGTAGGATCGAAAGTATGTCTAGAGGGGGGTGATTAGACTACTTGACCAAATAAAAAACTTGCCTTTTCCCAATTTTAGTTCTTGGCAGATATTAGCAAATTAGCGCAAGTCAAGCAATCAACCTACACATGCAAAAGAGTATAGCAGCGTAATGTAAAACAATTGCATATGAGGTAAAGGGGAGGAGTTTGAGAAAGTAAACGCAATTGGAGACATGGATAATTTTGTCGTGGTTCTGATAGGTGGTGCTATCATACATCCACGTTGATGGACACTTCAACCCACGAAGGGTAACGGCTGCGCGAGTCCACGGAGGGCTCCACCCACGAAGGGTCCACAAAGAAGCAACCTTGTCTATCCCACCATGGTCGTCGCCCACGAAGGACTTGCCTCACTAGGGTAGATCTTCACGAAGTAGGCGATCTCCTTGCCCTTACAAACTCCTTGGTTCAACTCCACAATCTTGTCGGAGGCTCTCAAGTGACACCTAGCCAATCTAGGAGACACCACTCTCCAAGAAGTAACAAATGGTGTGCTTCAAATGATAGTCTCCCCAACACTCAACTCTCTCTCACAGGATTTGGATTTGGTGGCAAGAAGATTTGAGTGGAAAGCAACTTGGGGAAGGCTAGAGATCAAGATTCATATGGTAGGAATGGAATATCTTGACCTCAACACAAGTGTAGGTGGTTCTCTCTCAGAAAATGTATGTTCGAAGTGTAGGCATGTTCTGATGGATCTCTGTGGAGGGGTATATATAGCCTCCACACAAAATCTAACCGTTACACACAACTTTCCAATCTCGGTGGGACCGAATCATGAAACTCGGTCGGACCGATTTAGCAAATAATGTGACCGTTAGGATTTTTGGTGGGACCAACATGTCAACTCGGTGGGACCGATATGGTTAGGGTTGGGGCATAACGTAATCTCGGTGATACCGATTACTCAAACTCGGTGGGACCGATTTTGGTAATAAGCTAACCAGAGAGTTGGTCAGGCAAACTCGGTGGGACCGATTCGCTCATCTCGGTGAGATCGAAACGTTACGAAAGGGAAACAGAGAGTTTGCATTGCAATCTCAGTGGGACTGATCGCTCATCTCGGTTGGACCGAAACATTACTAAGGGAAACAGAGAGATTACAATCCCATCTCGGTGAGACCGAGATCCTTATCGGTGAGACCGAAAAGACTAGGGTTTGTGGCAGTGGCTATGACATCTGAACTCGGTGGCGCCGGATAGAAAGAATCGGTAGGGCCGAGTTGGACTTTTGGTTTGGGTCATATGTGGATGTGAGAAAGTAGTTGAGGGCTTTGGAGCATATCACTAAGCATTTTGAGTAAGAGCCTATTAAGCAACACCTCATCCCTTCTTGATAGTATTGGATTTTCCTATAGACTCAATGTGATCTTGGATCACTAAAATAGAAAATGTAGAGTCTTGTGCTTTGAGCTTGAGCCAATCCTTTTGTCCTTAGCATTTTGAGGGATCCACTTTTCTCATCCATGCCATGCCAATCATTGAGCTTTCCTTAAATACTTATCTTGAAATAGCATTAGCTCAATGAGATATATGTTGTTAGGAATTACCAAAACCACCCAGGGATAGTTGCACTTTCACCTATGCATCTAGTTCATCGTGATCGGAATTATATATATATATATATATATATATATATATATATATATATATATATATATATATATATTGGCCTCGTGAAGGAGAAATTATCACGCTAGCTTGGAGGAGGGTTAAGTCAATGTTATATTCATGCCCCAATCATGAGCTCTCAAGAGAAATTATTATTCCGAATTTTTATGCTCGACTTTCTCATAATGATCGATCCATGCTCGATACTTCTTATACTCGTTCCATTATGAAGAGGACTATTGAATTTTGGTGGGATCTTTTATAAAGAATTAAATGCAAATCTGAAGATTGGGAACTCGACGAAGGTAAATAGTCAGCTATTAAGCTTGAGTTTGATTGTGTTAAATCTTTTATGAATACCGATGCTTTTCAAAAGTTTAGCACTAAATATGGACTAGACTCTGAGATAGTAGCCTCCTTTTGTGAATCTTTTGCTACTCGTGTTGATATCCCTAAAGAGAAGTGGTTTAAATATCAGCCACCTATTAAAAAAGAAATTAAAGAA
Source organism: Triticum dicoccoides (assembly GCF_002162155.2). NCBI lineage: Eukaryota > Viridiplantae > Streptophyta > Magnoliopsida > Poales > Poaceae > Triticum > Triticum dicoccoides. Next base: position 128,769,281 of record NC_041393.1, read on the forward strand.
CCAGTAGTTGCTAAAGAAGAAACTATCATTTACAATGTTGATCCAGTTGTTCCCACTTCTTACATCGGGAAACCACCTTTCCCTGTTAGGATGAAGGAACATGCTAAGGTTTCAATTGTGTTCAATAAAAGTTATATTAGAACACCTAAACCAGCTGAACAAATCAAGGTAGAACCTAGTGTTTCTATGGTTAAGGATCTCCTGGTTGAAACATGGATGGGCATGTTATTTACTTCTGTGATGAAGCTGCTAGAATTGCCAAACCCGATGAAAAAGATAAACATAGACCTCTTGTTGGCATGCATGTTGTCTCAGTTAAGATAGGAGATCATAGTTATCATGGTTTGTGTGACATAGGTGCTAGCGTGAGTGCTATTCCTTTTACTTTATATCAAGAAATTATAATGACATAGCACCCGCTGAGATAGAAGACATAGATGTTACTATTAAACTTGCTAATAGACACACCATCACACTAGTTGGGATTGTTAGGGATGTTGAAGTCTTGTATGGGAAAATAAAATACCCTACTGATTTTCTTGTTCTTGGTTCCCCACAGGATGAATTTTGTCCCATTATCTTTGGTAGACCTTTCTTGAACACCGTTAATGCTAAAATAGATTGTGAGAAACAAACTGTTGGTGTTAGTTTTGGTGCTGAGTCTCATGAGTTTAATTTTTCCAAGTTTAGTAGAAAGCATCATTAGAAAGAATTGCCTAGTAAGGATGAAATTATTGGTCTTCCTTCTATTGTTGTGCCTCCTACTGATCCTTTAGAACAATATTTGCTAGACCATGAAAATGGTTTGCATATGCATGAAAGAAATGAAATAAATAGAATCTTGTTCGAACAACAACCTCTGCTTAAGCACAATATTCCTATTGAAACTCTAGGAGGTCCTCCTCCACCTAAAGGTGATCATCTGTTTGAATTAAAAACAATTGCCAGACACTTTGAAATATGCTTATCTTGATTTTGTATTTGGCGGGTGAGATGACGACGGCCCCAGCCCCTGCGCCTTGTCGTGTGAACGCACCGTTGAAGTACATGATCCACCCGTCTGGCGCCTCATCACTAGGCAAAAGGGATCAGTCCTCGCTTACCGTGCGGTCAGGGACGTCAGTCCATTCTGCCACAAAATCTGCAAGGTTCGTCCCCTTGATGACTCTGGTGGTGCTGAACTCGAGCTGGAACGCCTGGAGCTCGATGTTCCACTCTGCAACCCGCCCAGCGGCATTAGGGATCTGGAGCACCCTCTCCAGTGGGTAGGCTGAAACAACCTTGATGGGGTGGCCTTGGAAGTAGTGGTGCAGCTTTCAGGAGGCGACAAGGAGCGCATGTAACAGCTTTTGAGGCATAGGGTAGTGCACCCGTGCCTCCCATAGTACTGTGCTGATGAAGTAGACCGGGTGCTCGATGAGGGAGGAGGTGTTGGCGAAGTCTTGTGTTTCTTGAGGATGCAGGCCTTCAGGGGTCTCATATCCTGTCGCACCAAGTGCGTCCTCGCGAGCATCGGGCTCAGGAGCCCCCCCCCCCCCGGCCGAGGGGTCGGTTTTATCCTCGGGAGGAATGTTGGTCGTAGAGTCAGCCGAGGCCTCAGGAGCACCGTCCTGAGGCTGCCGCGCTTTTCTTGGTGGTCGAGTCCCCTGCTGAGGGTCCTTGATTGTGCGCTCCTCTCTTAGCGCCACCAAAGAGGCGCTGGCAGAGTGAGGGGTGGCGGCCAAATAGAGCACCAGGGGCTCGAGAGGGCACGGCGCGACCATCACCGGCGGGCTGGTCAGGTATCTCTTGAGGTCTTGAAAGGCCGCATCAGCTTCGGGGGTCCACTTGAACGGCCCCTTCCTTTTCATCAGCTTGAAGAACGGTAGGGCGCATTCTCCCAGTTTGGAGATGAAGCGCCCTAGTGAGGTCACGTAGCCCGCCAGCTTCTGCATCTCCTTGAGCGTCTGCGGAGGGCTCATGTCTTCTATTGCCTTGACCTTCTCCGGATTGGCCTCGATTCCTCTGTGTGACACTAGGAAACCCAGAAGGTTGCCAGAGGGAACCCCGAACATGCACTTCTCGGGATTGAGCCACAGGTCCACCTTGCGCAAGCTGGCAAAAGTCTCCTCCAGATCCTCAATCAGGGTCCTCGCCTCCCGAGACTTCACCACTATGTCATCAACATAGGCCTCATCATTTCTCCTGAGCTGCCTGCCCAGGGCGATGTGCATCAGCCACTGGAAGGTAGCCCCGACATTGCGTAGCCCGAAAAGCATGCAGGTGTAGCAGTACACAGCATAGGGGGTCAGGAACGCCGTCTTCTCCACATCTTGCACGGCCATCTTGATCAGGTGGTAGCCCGAGAAAGCGTCCAAAAAGCACAGCAGGTCACACTCGGTGGTGGAGTCGACAATCTGGTCGATGCGCGGAAGCGGGAAGGGATCCTGAGGACAAGCCTTGTTGAGGTTGGTGAAGTCGACACACATGCGCTCCTTCGCTCCTTTCTCTGGGACGACGACTTGGTTTGCCAGCCATTCTGGGTACCATACGTCCCGGATGACTCCACCGTCCTGCAGCTTGCAGGTCTCTTGGACAATGAACGCCTGCTTCTCGGTGGACTATCGACGGGCCTTCTGCTTCACCGGGCGCATGTTTGGGCATACCTTCAAGTGATGCTCGATTATTCCCCTTGGAACCCCGACCAGGTCCTTGGGCTCCCATGCAAACACATCCTTGTTGGCGCGCAAGTAACAACCAATGCTTTCTCTTGGTCCTAGTGGAGGCCAGCTCTTATGGTGAAGGTGGCGCCCGACGCCCCATCCTCATCAACTGGCACCTGCTTTGTCTCGGCTCGGTCTTGGGAAAATAGATGCTTCTTCTTGGCTGGTGCTGCTCCTAGAGCCTCAGAGCCCCCTTTCTCGCTCGACAGCATGCACGCCGCCGACTTGAAGGCGTGCATTGAGGCCTTGCAGCGCGTCCTTAGTGTCCCTCGCCACCGTGAGGACACCACTGCTACCTGGCATCTTCATGAGGTTGTAGGCTAGATGTGTTGCCGCCATGAACTTGGCCAGGGCCAGGTACCAAAGGATGGCATTGTATGGCAGGTTGATCCGGGCGATGTTGAAGTCGATGAGCTTGGTGCGGTAGTTGTCGCGGGTCCCGAAGGTGACGGGGAGGCAGATCTGTCCCAGGGGCCTGGTGGAGCCATCACCGACCCCGGAGAAGGGCTTGGTGCGGCAGAGCCGGCCGGGGGGCACGTGCAGTAGGCCGAATGTCTCCACGGAGAGCACGTTGAGGACGGCTCCACCATCGATGAGGGTCTTGGTGACCGCCACGTTGCAGATGGTGGGGGTGCAGAGCATCGGGAGCGCGCCTGCTCGTGCCGTGGTGGCTGGATGATCCTCGGGGCCAAACATGAGGTCGGCCTTAGGCGCCGCCCAGCCCGGGGGAGCCCACGGGCCCACCTGGGTGGCACTTACTTGTCGGTACAACTGCTTGATGTGGCGTTCGGAGGGTGGTGCCTGCGAGCCAACTAGGAGAGCAATGACGACGGGGGCGCTGGTGCCGCGAAGCATGCGACGAAGAGACTGCACAGCTCCTCCCAGGAGGCCACAGAGGACTCCGGCAGTTTGAGCAACCAGGCGCACGGTGCGCCTATGAGGGCCATGGGGAACCAATTAGCCTTCACCTTGCCGTCTCCGTCAGCCGCCCAAACTGCTTCCTCGTATGCATGGAGGAAGATGGCCGGGTCCGCCGCGCTGTCGTAGTGTGGCGGCATCTCTGATCTGAACTTGGGTGGCCACTCCACCCGTCGCAAGGCGGGGGTGAAAGCGCGGAGGCCCTTGGCTCCCTCGAAGGCGGGCGACGGCCGAGTCAACGAAGGAATGCCTGTCATCGAAGCCGGCGGTGGGACGTGGCGGACGGAGTAGCAGATCTCCGATGCACTCCTACCTGGCGTGCCAAATGTCGGATTTCGGGTTCCGCAAACCATTGATAGGTTTGAACTCTGGGGTGCGTGCAGGGATCTCAACCTACCCAGCCTGCCTACTCGCGGTTCCTCAAATCCTAGCGCGTCGAGCTCAAGGGGACAAAAAGACACGACAGTTTATCCTGGTTCGGGCCACGTTGCGGTGTAATATCGTACTCCAGCTTTTTGGTGGATTGCCTCAAGGGGCTGAGGATGAACTAGTACAGTGGATGAACAAGCCTCAGGAGGTGAGGTGTTCTTGAGCTCAAGAGAGATGGTGGGGTGGTCGGATGAGAATGGATCTGATCCCCCTCTATGGTGGTGGCTAAGTCCTATTTATAGTGGCCTTGGTCCTCTTCCCAAATGTTGGCGGGAAGGGATCCCACAACAGCCAGATTTGAAGGGGGGAAAGAAGTACACCCTATCATGACTAAAGTGGTCTTCGCCTGCAAAAGCCTCTGGTCGTGACAATGCGGTGGGCTCGACGATGACCTTCGTCCTACCGTCCTGGCGGTCTTGGTCTTGTTGCACCAGAACGGAAACATTTGGCTAATTCCTCGGGACTCCACGCCTGCTGCTTGCCTCCTTTGCACCAAAGAGGAAACTGGTACTCTACGTCCGCTGGCGCCCGCCTGGCCTTGGTCGTCATGGCTCACATCAGCTGAGCCTCGTGAGGTGCACCTTGCATAAAAGTCTCTGCTCCTTGGGAGCCAGCCCGAGGAGGCCAATCCCCTTAGAGGTCTTGGCGTCGTCCGCCTCGCGAGGCTTGGCCCCTCTCGAGGGTCTTGAGTTTTTCTATGTTGAAGTTGGGCCGTACCAGGTCGTCGATGGAGCCACATAGTGGGCCGCGGGCAGGAAAGTCCGGGTACCCCCGTATCCAGAATGCCGACAAATTCCGACAGCTGGAAATCTGAACCTGAAAAAGCTACGTCAGGCCACCTATTCTGCACAACTCCAAATGAGTTGAAACTTCACGAGGAATTTTTGTGGAATAAATAAGAAATAATGGAGCAAGTAACTATCGGAGGGGGGCCACCTGGTGAGCACAAGACACCAGGGCACGCCAGGCCCCCCAGGCGCACCCTGGTGGGTTGTGCTCAGCCAAGCCCACCTTCGGTGCCCATCTTCTGGTATATAAGTCATTTTGACCTAGAAAAATATAAGGGGAGACTTTCGGGACAAAGCGTCGCTGTCTCGAGGCGGAACTTGGACAGGATCACTTTTTCCCTTCGGCGAAGCGATTATGCCGGGGGAACTTCCCTCCCGGAGGGGGGAATCATTGTCATCATCATCACCAACAACTCTCCCATCTTGGGGAGCACAATCTTCATCAACATTTTCAACAATACCATCTCCTCTCAAACCCTAGTTCACCTCTTGTGTTCAATCTTTGTACCGGAACTATAGATTGGTGCTTGTGGGTGACTAGTAGTGTTGATTACATATTGTAGTTGATTACTGTATGGTTTATTTGGTGGAAGATTATATGTTCAGATCCATTATGCTATTTAATACCCCAATGATCTTGAGCATGATTATCATTTGTGAGTAGTTACTTTTGTTCTTGAGGTCACAGGAGAAATCCTGTTGCAAGTAATCATGTGAGTTTATATGTGTTCAATATTTTGATGGTATGTATGTTGTGATTCCCTTAGTGGTGTCATGTGAACGTCGACTACATGACACTTCACCATATTTGGGCCTAAGGGAATGCATTGTGGAGTAGTTATTAGATGATGGGTTGCGAGAGTGACAGAAGCTTAAACCCTAGTTTATGCGCTATTCCGTAAGGGACTGATTTGGATCCAAAAGTTTAATGCTATGGTTAGAATTTAGGGTTTTTCACATCTGTGTCCCTGGTTCCTTAGCTCTACTCATTCATCCCCATGCTCTTAACTTTTGCTCACTTTTACCCACTCCCTTGTCTGAAACCCTCATACATGGTCACAAACGGTGGATGCCGTCGGGTCAGTGCTTTGACTGTTAACTCTGACGATTGGGGCCGCGCTGGACTGTGTCGCCCGTTGGACCTGAAAATTGGGGCCATGTCGGACAGTACTGTTGTTCTCCCGTTGGGCCGTGGTTAGATTGTTGGGCCTTGCGCGTGCCGCAACAACATGAGCCTGCTATGCATACACATAGCTAGCCTGCCTGCATGCGCTGATGCCCGCCGCTACGATGAGCTGACCTCCCCTCTTTCTCATGCGAGCCGCCACGGACGCTAACGGACATCTTGCCATGGATGTAGGGATGGTCGTTACTGTTGGTTCATCTCATGTCGCACGCTTGTCTCCTTGATCCACTCGCATCTATTCAACATGGCAATTAAAGTGGCATATCGATCGACACCGCTCGTTTGAACATAGCAAATCCAAAGCGCGGCCGGTGCCACTCCCCTTCTCTTCCCCTTTCTCTATTTAAACCACCCACGCCTCCACCTATTCTCCACACATCCATTTGCGCCGCCCCCTTCTCTTCTTCACCCAAACCCAGAGCACTCTCAAAGCCAGGCAAGGATGCAGTACAATGGCCCCAACTTCCAGCTCCCACCGACCATGCAGGAGAGGCGGTATCCCGCCGGTGTTATCATGGAGACGACGCTCCGCGTGTGGGTGTTCTCACGCTGGAGGGGTGGAAAGGAGTTTGCCCAGTGGTTCCTTGGTGCGGGCTACACCACCTCCCGGCGGGCTCGCCGATGATGTTCCGACTGGAGGAAGTGCGTCCAAACTCCACCACTCCGGTGATAGGGCTCATCACCAACTTCACCAGTAGATTCGATGCGAACTACCTCCTCGGCAAGGTGTTTTGGTGTGGGTGCGAGTTCATCGCATTCACCACCTACAACATCTTCACGGACTTCGGTAGCATATTCCCCACCCGCAATGGTATGCACAGCCTCCCCTACTACCTCGGCGAGGACGGCATGGAGGAGGAGCACTGAAGAGAAGGCGCAGTGAAGATGGTGGTGAAGGGTCAACCGGTCTCGTGAAGCTTGTCTTGCCCGTTAGGGCTTTTATATACTTATCCAATATTTTTATGTTATGTCGTTGGTTGTACCATGAACTCTTTGATGTACAACGTGTTATATATTTATGTTATGTCGTTGGCTACCCTTGAAGCTGAACTATGTGCGTGTATGGAGGGTTTGTCGTTACCTCTTCCCGTTATGATCCAGATGGACTCCCTCGTTAGTGCTGAAAAATGTTTGTTGGCACCCTATGTTTTATGTAATAACTATGCTATGGTTGCTACTTTCTACGTTATGGATGTATGCTTGCTACGTGAGATATCAGTAGATGGATATGGTGTCGTAGCCGAGCCCTAGACATGCTCTCTAGACAGATATGGTGTCGTAGCCGAGCCCTAGACATGCTCTCTAGATGGATATGGTGGCTAATGGTGCCACCGGACTTTATTTTAGACGTGGTTTCGGATGGATATCATGATCTACATAATTAAATATGGTATGCTCTTAAAAACAAAAGCAAAAACAAAAAATTGTGTATACAATATTTTTCTTGCAACAAAAACATGTTTATAATACCCGCATGTCAAAAAATCAAAGTGTTGTGTCGTAGTCTATATACGGAAGGAAATTGCCACGATATGTACAAATAAATTTGACATGGGCAAGTCCAACAATAAATCGATTTACCATCATGCACTTTTTTGTTCGGCATGGCAATAAATGGATTTACCATGTGTCGTGGAATTGTCATGGCAGATGTCCTAGTGAAAGGACTTAGTCGTGGAGCCATCGCAACTAGGAAGCTTAAAGGGGTTAATCTGGACAAAGGACACAAGGTTTATACTGGTTCGGCCCCTTGCGGTGAAGGTAAAAGCCTACGATCCAGTTTTGATTGGGATTGCTTATGTCTCGATAACCAGGGAGCGAATCGCTTGACCTAGCTCTTGATTTGATGTTACTTGCCCTGAACCGCCTTCGGGTCGTCCCTTTATATACAGAGGTCGATGCCCAGCGGCTTAAAGAGTCCCGGCCGGTTCAAAAACAGTGTCTGGCTCGGTCTCTTAACTATTCTTGCCTTACAATACAAGTCACGCACATATGGCGGTTTATCACTACGGGCCTTAAGTCGCCTCTGGGCTTTGGGCCCTTAACTAAACCGCCATCTCAATCCTTGGTCTTGGGCTTCAAGAATATTTGTAAGTATAACCCGGCCCCTCCTGGGTGGGTCATACCAATAGTTATATCCCCAACATTAGGCCCCAGATTGATTTGGACTGGTTCATGTCAATCTTCAACACTTAAGAAAAAATATTCTGCCCTTATGAAATTTTCGTAACCCACCATGACATCATCCTATGGATTTGTTGTAACCCGCCATGACATCACCTGTCATAAATGTATGTTTTGTTCAATGTATCCCAACGGATCTTTGTCTTGATGACCATCCCAAAAATCGAGGCGTCCTTGTAGTTGGATAACTTATGTTTTCGGCCTCCTCGTTTTTCGTGCTCTTTTAGTGGCCCTTCCTTATAAATAGACCCGACTAGGTCTTCTTCATTCTTCCTATTCTTCGTCTTCTTCCTCTCGCCCCCATCTGTCACTCGAGCTCCGCCGCCGCCGCCGCAGCGCACCTCGTCTCCGTCAACCTTGGTCGCTGCATCGATCTGAACTTGACCAGAGAATGGCGGCGCCCCTCCGCAACAGATCTACCGCCGTAAGTTTTCCCCTTTCTGCACCATAGATCCATGCTAGGGTTAGCGAGTTCTTCTGTACAGTCCGGAGTTCGTCTTAGTTCTTCGTGTTTTCTTCTGCCGTGGTTTCTTTTGATCCAACAGTAGTGTAGATCTCGTGCGGTAGTTGCTCCGCATCCTTTTTAGGCACTAGCAGATCTTCTTTCTTTGTAAAGAATCCTCATTAGAACGCATGACCTCCTCTATACCATGTTTTTACGTCTAGAAATTTTTCTTTTCTGAACATCCATTTGATCCAAAATAATAGCTGCAGTTTGTGAAACCTGTTTATGCAACACTTAGGCAAAAATCTGCACTTGTTAGATTCATCTAGCCATGGCGACTCTGATCACCGGCCTTAAAGAGGCAATGCTCGAATTGATAATTTTGACCCGGTTTAAATAGTCCTGGCGGCTTATAGAGCCTATGGCGGCTTAAATAATCTTGACATAATTATCCTTATACCATTAGGCCCCTTCATAAGCCGCCATCTTGAATATGCACTGTAATGTTTTTTCCTGCCCGGCTTAAATTTGAACCGGTACTTTTACTCTGTCTTAGGCTTTCATCACAATGGCACCGAAAGCACCCACTTCCTGCAATCGGGTCAAATCCATTGTGACAGACAACACTTTTGACGACTTTGTGAAGACCGACTATCTGCCGAAGAAAGAAATCATGTCTTATCGTGCTCCTAACCCGGAGGAGGAATTTCCTCAGCCCAAAGAGGGAGAAGTTGTTGTTTTCACGGATCCAACCGGGGTTTCTCTCCACCTGGCTCAAAGTTCTTCAGATATGTGTTGCACTTATTTGATCTTCACCCACAAGACATCGGACCCAATTCCGTGTCTAACATCTGCAACTTCCAAGTATTCAGTGAAGTATATCTTGGAGAAGAACCCAACATTTTGCTCTTCAGAGAGCTATTCTATTTGAACCGCCAGAATGAGTGTGACGCCCGGGTAATTAAGCTACAGTGCTCCTCTGCTAATGATGCCACGTCACCTCAATTATAGTTGCTAATCTCGAGTTAGTTCGAAACCGATTCAAATTCAAATTCAAAATCAGGCAAACGATAAAAGTTTTCAAATATTAAAACTAAAATGTTCGGAGTGAACCAAATATTGCATAGATAATTATGATGGGAAAACCGTACATGTATAAAATGTTTAAATACTATGAGATAAATAAAATAGTAGCAAAGAGATTAATTAAATACCTTTTATAATTAATAAAATGTCAAACTAAGTTATTTGGGGTCTAGATTTATTTTTGTGACTATGGACTAAGTTGAAATACTAAGTGTACATTTTACTAAATTAAAATGCAACTAAAATAAAGAAAGAAAGAAATAATAAAAGAAAACAGAAAACAAACAAAAGAAAAAAAAAGGAAAAGAGAGAAAGGCCCCCCCACTGGGCTTCGGCCCAGCAGGCCGGCCCGTTCGGCCACCGGCCCAACCGGCCCCTCCTCTCTCTCTCCTTATCCCCACCCCGTAACCCTAACCCCCCACTCGCACCACTCCCCCCCACCCCTGCTGGATCTGGATCGGGGCAAAATCCCGATCCCCTCGCCCCTCTCCCCGCGCACCCGTCGCCGCTCGGACTGCGCCTGACGCCGCCCGGAGCTCGTCCTC
>NC_041393.1:128780317-128786823 GCF_002162155.2 Triticum dicoccoides
AAAAATAATAATAATAAAAATTAATAAAAACAATAATTAAAATGAAAACAAATTTAATTAATTAATTAATTAATTAAATTAAGTTAATTAACCTTAATTAATTAATCTAATTAACCTGTTAGCTTAATTAAACAGTGATTAGTTTAACTAAACCCTAATTAACCTAACAGCGTATGACAGGTGGGTCCCACTGGACCCACGCGTAAGTTTGACTTAGTCAACTCTATTGACTGCTGACGTCAGCATGACATCATGCTGACATCATAAATCCATTTTTCGAATTAATTAAATAATTAATTAATTAAATTCCAGAAATTAATATAATCTTTAGAAAATCATATCTTTTAATCCGTAACTCGGATTAAAATATTTTCAACATGAAAGTTGCTCAGAACGTCGAGACGAATCCGGATACGCAGTCCGTTCGTCCGCCACACACCCCTAACCTATCGAACCCGCAACTTTTCCCCTCCGGTTCCTCTGCTCGAAAACACGAAACACCGGGAATACTTTCCCGGGGGTTTTCCCCCCTTCACCGGTATCACCTACTACCGCGTTAGGGCACACCGAACACCGCGTATTGCCTTGTTATATTTTGTGATGCTTTGTTTGCTCTGTATTCATTATTTCTTCCCCCTCTTCTCTCCGGTAGACTACGAGACCGACGCTGATGACACCGAGTTCGACTACGGAGTTGACGACCCCTCCTTCTTGCCAGAGCAACCAGGCAAGCCCCCCCTTTGATCACCAGATATCGCCTATTCTCTTCTATACTGCTTGCATTAGAGTAGTGTAGCCTGTTACTGCTTTCCGTTGATCCTATTCTGATGCATAGCCTGACATTGTTGCTACACCTGTTGATACCTTACCTGCAATCCTAAATGCTTAGTATAGGATGCTAGTTTATCATCATTGGCCCTACATTCTTGTCGGTCTGCCTTGCTATACTATTGGGCCGTGATCACTCGGGAGGTGATCACGGGTATATACTATACATACATACATACTATACAGATGGTGACTAAAGTCGGGTCAGCTCGAAGAGTACCCGCAAGTGATTCTGATGAGGGGGCTGAAAGGACAGGTGGCTCCATCCCGGTAGAGGTGGGCCTGGGTTCCCGACGGCCCTCGACTGTTACTTTGTGGCGGAGCGACAGGGCAGGTTGAGACCACCTAGGAGACAGGTGGGCCTGGCCCTGTTCGGCGTTCGCGGATACTTAACACGCTTAACGAGATCTTGGTATTTGATCTGAGTCTGGCTACGAGCCTATACGCACTAACCATCTACGTGGGAGTAGTTATGGGTATCCCGACGTCGTGGTATCAGCCGAAGCACTTCAGACGTCAGCGACGGAGCGGCGCGCGCCGGATTGGACTGGAACGCCTACTAGGCTAGGTCTGCTTCCGGCCGCCCTCGCAACGTGCAGGTGTGCTATGGGCGATGGGCCCAGACCCCTGTGCGCTTAGGTTTAGACCGGCGTGCTGGCCTCTCTGTTGCGCCTAGGTGGGGCTGCGACGTGTTGATCTTCCGCGGCCGGGCATGACCCAGGAAAGTGTGTCCGGCCAAATGGGATCAAGCGTGTTGGGCTATGTGGTGCACCCCTGCAGGGAAGTTAATCTATTCGAATAGCCGTGATCTTCGGTAACAGGACGACTTGGAGTTGTACCTTGACCTTATGACAACTAGAACCGGATACTTAATAAAACACACCCTTCCAAGTTCCACAGACAACCCGGTGATCGCTTTTCCGCAGGGCGACGAGGAGAGGATCGCCGGGTAGGATTATGCTATGCGATGCGACTGGAGATGCTGCTTGGAGATGCTACCTGGATATGCTACTTGGAGATGCTACCTGGATATGCTACTTGGAGATGCTACTTGGAGGACTTCGATCTACTCTCTTCTACATGCTGCAAGACGGAGGCTGCCAGAAGCGTAGTCTTCGATAAGACTAGCTATCCCCCTTTATTCTGGCATTCTGCAGTTCAGTCCACTGATATGGCCTCCTTACACATATACCCATGCATATGTAGTATAGTTCCTTGCTTGCGAGTACTTTGGATGAGTACTCACGGTTGCTTTCTCCCCCCTTTTTCCCATTTTCCTTTCTTTCTGGTTGTCACAACCAGATGATGGAGCCCTGGAGCCAGACGCCACCGTCGACGACGACCCCTACTACACTGGAGGTGCCTACTACTATGTGCTGCCCGCTGATGACGACCAGGAGTAGTTAGGAGGATCCCAGGCAGGAGGCCTACGCCTCTTTCGATCTGTATCCCAGTTTGTGCTAGCCTTCTTAAGGCAAACTTGTTTAACTTATGTCTGTACTCAGATATTGTTGCTTCCGCTGACTTGTCTATGATCGAGCACTTGTATTCGAGCCCTCGAGGCCCCTGGCTTGTATTATGATGCTGGTATGACTTATTTTATTTGTAGAGTTGTGTTGAGATATCTTCCCGTGAGTCCCTGATCTTGATCGTACACATTTGCGTGCATGATTAGTGTACGATTGAATCGGGGGCGTCACAATGAGTGCGCCAGCGGCTAGAGCTTAGAACTTGGTGGTGTCTCGATCCAGCGTCGTCGGGGCATAATCTTTCCTTATGCCAACCCGCCGAGTCAAAAGACTGGAATCAAACATGGTTTTACTGCCAAGACACCTCTCCGGCTGGTGAAAACCCTTTGACCGGCTTTCGTGCTCTTCGTCTTGGGCCCAACCACCAGCTTCTTGACAAGATTATAGCCGCCGAACGCAAAACACTTGCCCCCACCTTAGCCAAGATCAAAGCTCTTCTAGGGAACGGTTTAACTAGCATCGACTTGGTCCGGGTTTGGCTTGCCTGGCGGGTTATTCCTTTGAGCCGCCGCCCCGGTTTGATGTGCAATCTTGATAACCCACAAGTGTAGGGGATCGCAACAGTTTTCGATAAGTAAGAGTGTCGAATCCAACGAGGAGCTAAAGGTAGAATAAATATTCCCTCAAATTCTATCAACCACTGATACAACTCTACGCACGCTTGATGTTCGCTTTACCTAGAACAAGTATGAAACTAGAAGTACTTTGTAGGTGTGATAGGATAGGTTTGCAAGATAATAAAGAGCACGTAAATATAAACTAGGGGATGTTTAGATAAAGATGCAATAAAGTAAATATAGCGAGTGTGGAAAAGTGGTGGCAGGAGTTGTGGAATTGTCCCTAAGCAATTGAGTGTGTTACTAGACCGGTAATCACTATTGCAATTCTATTTGAGGGAGAGGCATAAGCTAACATACTTTCTCTACTTGGATCATATGCACTTATGATTGGAACTCTAGCAAGCATCCGCAACTACTAAAGATTCATTAAGGTAAAACCCAACCATAGCATTAAAGTATCAAGTCCCCTTTATCCCATACACAAACAACCTACTTACTCGGGCCTGTGCTTCTGTCACTCACGCCACCCACCATAAGCAAATCATAAACATATTGCAAACCCTACAGCGGGAATCCCTCACGCTTGCGCGACACGGAGGGCACAATAGGACAGCACTAATAATAAAACATGCAACTCAAACCAATCATAGCAATTCATCAATCACCGATAGGACAACGAAAATCTACTCAGACATCATAGGATGGCAACACATCATTGGAAAATAATATGAAGCATAAAGCACCATGTTCAAGTAAGGGTACAGCGGGTTGCGGGAGAGTGGACCGCTGGATATAGATGGGGGAAGGTGATGGAGATGTTGGTGAAGATGGCGGAGGTGTTGGTGAAGATCGCGGTGATGATGATGGCCCCCGGCGGCGTTCCGGCGCCACCGGAAGCAAGGGGGAGAGGGGGCCCGTTCTTATTCTTCTTCCTTGACCTCCTCCCTAGATGGGAGAAGGGTTTCCCCTCTGGTCCTTGGCTCCCATGGCGTGGAGGGGCGAGAGCCCCTCCGAGATTGGATCTATCTCTCTGTTTCTGCGTTCTGGAATTCTGTCCTGGCACTGTTTCCTTTATATCTGGATATCCGTAACTCCGATTAGATTGAAACCTTTACCCAGATCGTTTTCCAAAAATTAGCTTTCTTGCAGCCAAAGAAGGGCATCAACCGCCTTACGAGTGGCCCACGAGGGTGGGGGGCGCGCCCACTTTAAGTGGGCGCGGGCCCCTATCTCGTGGCCACCTCGGGCATCGTATTGCGTTGATTCTTCCTCCCAAAAATCACAAATATTCCAAAATAATTCTCCGTCTGTTTTTATCCCGTTTGGACACCGTTTGATATGGGGTTTCTGTGAAACATAAAACATGCAACAGACAGGAACTGGCACTGGGCACTGGATCAATATGTTAGTCCCAAAAAATTGTATAAAAAGTTGCCAAAAGTATATGAAAGTTGTAGAATATTGGCATGGAACAATCAAAAATTATAGATACGATGAAGACGTATCAGCATCCCCAAGCTTAATTCCTGCTCGTCCTCGAGTAGGTAAATGGTAAAAAAGATAATTTTTGATGTGGAATGCTACCTAGCATAATTTTGATCATATGTCTAATCATGGCATGAATATTAAGACACGAGTGATTCAAAGCAATAGTCTATCGTTTGACATAAAAACAATAATACTTCAAGCATACCAACCAAGCAATTATGTCTTATCGAAATAACATAGCCAAAGAAAGCTCATCCCTACAAAATCATATAGTCTGGCTATGCTCCATCTTCATCACACAAAGCATTCAAATCATGCACAACCCCGATGACGAGCTGAGCAATTGTTCATACTTTTTAACGTGCTTCATCTTTTTCAACTCTTATGCAATACATGAGCGCAAGCCATGGACATAGCACTATGGTGGTATATGGTGGTGGTTGTGAGGACAAAAAGGGAGAAGATAGTCTGAAAGTGCAACTATCTCTAGGTGGTTTTGGTAATTCATAACAACATATAGCTCATTGAGCTAATGTTATTCCAAGACTATTATTTCAAGAAAGCTCAATGAATGGCATGGCATGGATGATGAAAGAGGATGCCTCAAAATACTAATGACAAAGGATTGGCTCAAGCTCAAAAGCTCAAGACTCTTCATTTTACATTTTAGTGGTCCAAGATCACATTGAGTCTATAGGAAAAGCCAATACTATCAAGGAGGGATGAGGTGTTGCTTAATGAGCCTCTTGCTTCATGTGCTTAGTGATATGCTCCAAAACCCTCAGCTACTTCCTCACATCCACAAATGACCTAAACCTAAAGCCAAGATCGGTCACACCGATTCTTCCTATCCGGCGCCACCGAGTTCTAATGTCATAGCCACTGCCATAAACCCTAGGCAAATTGGTTCTACCGATAGGGATCTCGGTCTCACCGAGATGGGATTGTAATCTCTCTGTTTCCCTTCGTAACGTTTCGGTCTAACCGAAGTGAGCGATCGGTCCCACTGAGATTGCAATGCAAACTCTCTGTTTCCCTTTTGTAACATTTCGGTCTCACCGAAAAGAGCAAATCGGTCCCACGAGTTTACCTGACCAACTCTCTGGAAAGCTTATTACCAAAATCGGTCTCACCGAGTTTGTGTAATCGGTCTTACTGAGATTAGTTATGCCCTAACCCTAACCGAATCGGTCTTACCGAGTTGCTTGTCAGTCCCACCGAAAATCCTAACGGTCACTAGGTTTGCAAAATCGGTCTGACCGAGTCTGTTGAATCGGTCCCACTGAGTTTGGTAAATTGTGTGTAATGGTTAGTTTTTGTGTGGAGGCTATATATACCCCTCCACCTCCTCTTCATTCGTGGAGAGAGCCATCAGAACAAGCCTACACTTCCAACTTACCATTTCTGAGAAAGAACCACCTACTCATGTGTTGAGGCCAAGACATTCCATTCCTACCATATGAATCTTGATCTCTAGCCTTCCCCAAGTTGCTTTCCACTCAAATCTTCTTTCTAGCAGATCCAAAACCTATGAGAGAGAGTTGAGTGTTGGGGAGACTATCATTTGAAGCACAAGAGCAAGGAGTTCATCATCAACGCACCATTTGTTACTTCTTGGAGAGTGGTGTCTCCTAGATTGGCTAGGTGTCACTTGGGAGCCTCCGACAAGATTGTGGAGTTGAACCAAGGAGTTTGTAAGGGCAAGGAGATCGCCTACTTCGTGAAGATCTACCGCTAGTGAGGCAAGTCCTTCGTGGGCGACGACCATGGTGGGATAGACAAGGTTGCTTCTTCGTGGACCCTTCGTGATTGGATCCCTCCGTGGACTCGTGCAACCGTTACCCTTCGTGGGTTGAAGTCTCCATCAACGTGGATGTACGATAGCACCACCTATCGGAACCACACCAAAAACATCCGTGTCTCCAATTGCGTTTGAATCCTCCAAACCCTTCCCTTTACTTTCTTGCAAGTTGCATGCTTTAATTTCCGCTGCCTATATACTCTTTGCATGCTTGCTTGAATTGCGTGATGATTGCTTGACTTGTCCTAAGATAGCTAAAATCTGCCAAACTCTAAAATTGGGAAAAGGTTAAGTTTTTAA
>NC_041393.1:128787286-128804206 GCF_002162155.2 Triticum dicoccoides
CCTCTAGACATACTTCAAGGTCCTACATAGTCTCACGTCAACTAGGCGTATCAACGGGCTATGGAGATGCCCATCAATAGATATCAATGTGAGTGAGTAGGGATTGCCATGCAACGGATGCACTAGAGCTATAAATATATGAAAGCTCAACAAAAGAAACTAAGTGGATGTGAATCCAACTTGCTTGCTCACGAAGACCTAGGGCATTTTGAGGAAGCCCATCATTGGAATATACAGGCCAAGTTCTATAATGAAAAATTCCCACTAGTATATGAAAGTGAAAGCATAGGAGACTCTCTCTATGAAGAACATGGTGCTACTCCGAAGCACAAGTGTGGTAAAAGGATAGTAACATTGCCCCTTCTCTCTTTTTCTCTCATTTTCTCTTTCTTTTTTATTTTATTTTTATTTTATTTATTTTTTTGGGGGGGGCTTCTTTGGCCTCTTTTTTTTTATTTGGGCTTCTTTGGCCTCTTTTATTTTTCATAATGTCTGGAGTCTCATCCCGACTTGTGGGGGAATCATAGTTTCCTTCATCATCTCCTCACTGGGGCAATGCTCTAATAATGATGATCATCACACTTTTATTTACTTACGACTCAATATCTAGAACAAAGATATGACTTTATATGAATGCTTCCGGCGGTGTACCAGGATGTGCAATGATCTAGCATAGCAATGACATCAAAAAACGGACAAGCCATGAAAACATCATGCTAGCTATCTTACGATCATGCAAAGCAATATGACAATGATGGAATGTGTCATAATAACAGAATGGTGGAAAGTTGCATGGCAATATATCTCGGAATGGCTATGGAAATGCCATAATAGGTAGGTATGGTGGCTGTTTTGAGGAAGGTAAATAATGGGTTCATGATACCGGCAAAAGTTGCGCGGCACAATAGAGGCTAGCAAAGTGGAAGGGTGAGTGTGTGTATATCCATGGACTCACATTAGTCATAAAGAACTCATATACTTATTGCAAAAGTCTACTTAACCCTCGAAGCAAAGTACTACTACGCATGCCCCTAGGAGGATAGATTGGTAGGAAAATACCATCGCTCGTCCCCGACTGCCACTCATAAGGAAAGCAATCAAAGAACACCTCATGCTCCAACTTCGTTACATAACGGTTCACCATACGTGCATGCTACGGGACTTCCAAACCTCAACACAAGTATTTCTCAATTTCACAATTACTCAACTAGCACGACTCTAATATCACCACTTTTATATCACAAAACTATTGCAAGGAATCAAACATATCATATTCAGTGATCTACAAGTTTATGTAGGATTTTATGACTAACCATGTGAATGACCAATTCCTGTCATCTCTCTAAATAGATATAAGTGAAGCAAGAGAGTTTAATTCTTTCTAAAAAAGATATGCCCATGCTCTAACGAATATAAGTGAAGCAAAAGAGCATTCTACAAATGGCGGTTTTCTATGTGAAGAGAAACAGGCAATCCAAACTTCAAATGATATAAGTGAAGCACATGAAGCATTCTATAAAGTCATACTCAAAAGATTTAAGTGAAGTGCAATGAGCATTCTATAAATCAACCAAGGACTATCTCATACCAGCATGGTGCATAAAAGAAAAGTGAAAAATAAATGCAAAACACGCTCCAAAGACTTGCACATAATGCATGAACGAAACAAATTCGAAAACATACCGATGCTTGTTGAAGAAAGAGGGGATGCCTTCCGGGGCATCCCCAAGCTTAGATGCTTGAGTCTCCTTGAATATTTACTTGGGGTGCCTCGGGCATCCTCAAGCTTGAGCTCTTGCCTCTCTTCCTTTTCCTCATATCGAGACATCCTCGATTAGACACTACATCCACACAAAACTTCAATAGAAAACTCGGTAAGATCCGTTAGTATAATAAAGCAAATCACCACTCCAAGTACTGTTGCAAACCAATTCATATTTTGTTTTTGCATTGTGTCTACTTTAATATAGCTTTTCCATGTCTTAATACACTAATATAAATTGATAGTTTCATCAAAACAAGCAAACTATGCATCAAAAACAGAATCTGTCAAAAAAAACATTCTGTGGAAATCTGAACATCCACCATACTTCTGTTACCCCACAAAATCTACCAAAATTAGGAAAAATAAACAAGTTGTATATAAAGACAGTTCAAAAGGAATCAGAACCAATTGACGTTCCAGTTAAAAATGTAAAATTGCGCACTACAGCCAAAGTTTCTGTCCTGCACCGTACAAACCAACAAGCATCGTAAACATCCTAAAGGCAAACCTTGGCACATTATTTTTGTAATACAATGAAATTGTACAAGGGGATAATTAGTTTTGATGAAAAATTTCTGTAATCAAGATTCACAAAGTTTCCGTGAGCATGAACAAAGTTCAAGGAGCTCTCCCACTTCAACAATGCTTGTCTCTCTCACGTTCACTTTCCTATTTGAAAAGGTTTTAGGTTCCCCTCTTTATTATTTTGTTTTTAAACTATATAAAAGCACTCAACAGAAATAAATGACCCTCTAAAACTTCCGGGTTGTCTCCCTGGCAGCGCTTTCTTTAAAGCCATTAAGCTAGGCATAAAGTGCTCAAGTAATGAATCCACCCGAATCCCAAGGTATATCAAAGCCAATTTTAATTAACAATGATTTGTAATTTAGTAGTGAGCACAAAGTAACATATATCAAGCAACTACGAAGTCTAACTCTCTTCATAAGCATCGGCATGTCATAAAAGAACAATTCATGCACACATAGTAAAGGCCAATGCATAGTATAAGTAGTTTCTTGCAATTCTATCGTGTTGGAAACATAAAGAGGCGGAGATGTAGTTCCTCTCTCATAATAATTGCAAGTAGGAGCAGCAAGCACATGCATATTACATTCATCAAAATCATCATATGCAACGGTAAAAGGCAACCCATCAATATAATCCTCAATAAGCACAAACTTCTCCGATATAGTGTAGTTTGGAGAATTCAAAAAGATAATAGGACTATCATGTGTGGGTGCAATAGCAACAATTTCATGTTTAAAATAAGGAACTATAGCAAGTTCATCTCCATAAGCATAATTCATATTGGCATCTTGGCCACAAGCATAGCAAGCATCATCAAAAAGGGATATTTCAAACAAATTCAAGGGATCGTAGCAATCATCATAGCAATCATCCTTCAGTAAGCACGAAGGGGAATTAAACAATGTATGAGTTGAAGAGTTACTCTCATTAGAAGGTGGGCACGGGTGATCAATCTGCTCTTCCTCCTTTTGTTCTTCGCTCTCCTCATCATCTTTTTCATCCAATGAGCTCACAGTTTCATCAATATCTTCTTCCATAGCTTCCTGCAAAATATTAGTCTCTTCTTGGACAGCGGAGACTTTCTCAATAAATGCATTAATATAGTAACTGTATTCATAACTTTCATAGCAATATCTAAGTATAGCAAGATTTTCAGGCCTATAAACACCATCATCATCAAAAGCTTCATACTTTTCAAACAAAGATTCAATTTCATAAGCAGCCTTAAAAGCAACAAATTCTTCTATTTGTTAAACATCATAGTAATCATATATACCATTAGCATAAGAAGCTAAGGTTTCATTATCATTAAATTTGCATGAAAAGGGAAGGTGTGGAGCCTTCATCCTAGAGCAACAAGTAATATCATATCTCAAGCATAGATCCCGAGCATACCAACGCAACATATTAATTTGATCCCATAATAGTTTCCCTTTTGTGTAAAGCTATAATCCCTAAAGTATTCACGTTGATCCAACATGTCTCCCATTATAAAGTTGAATGGGGTTTTCTCAGGATTATCAAAGTAGTACATAATATCTTTCACATAATGAGAATCGAGGGTTTTAGGAGTTACCCCATCTCCATGAGTAGCAAGTACACCTAATTTTTTTGGTATTTCGTGTTTCATATCCATAACTAAAGATAGAGAACAACTTAGAGCAGCAAATAAAAATTACTTATTGATAAAGCAAACAAGCACACACGAGAATATTCACCCCACGCTATGACTCCCCAGCAACGGCGCCAGAAAAAGGTCTTAATAACCCACAAGTGTAGGGGGTCGCAACAGTTTTCGATAAGTAAGAGTGTCGAACCCAACGAGGAGCTAAAGGTAGAATAAATATTCCCTCAAGTTCTATCGACCACCGATACAACTCTACGCACGCTTGACGTTCTCTTTACCTAGAACAAGCATGAAACTAGAAGTACTTTGTAGGTGTGATAGGATAGGTTTGCAAGATAATAAATAGCACGTAAATATAAACTAGGGGCTGTTTAGATAAAGATGCAATAAAGTAAATATAGCGAGTGTGGAAAAGTGGTGGCAGGAGTTGTGGAATTGTCCCTAAGCAATTGACTGTGTTACTAGACCGGTAATCACTATTGCAATTCTATTTGAGGGAGAGGCATAAGCTAACATACTTTCTCTACTTGGATCATATGCACTTATGATTGGAACTCTAGCAAGCATCCGCAACTACTAAAGATTCATTAAGGTAAAACCCAACCATAGCATTAAAGTATCAAGTCCCCTTTATCCCATACGCAAACAACCTACTTACTCAGGTCTGTGCTTCTGTCACTCACGCCACCCACCATAAGCAAATCATAAACATATTGCAAACCCTACAGCGGGAATCCCTCACGCTTGCGCGACACGGAGGGCACAATAGGATAGCACCAATAATAAAACATGCAACTCAAACCAATCATAGCAATTCATCAATCACCGATAGGACAACGAAAATCTACTCAGACATCATAGGATGGCAACACATCATTGGAAAATAATATGAAGCATAAAGCACCATGTTCAAGTAGAGGGTACAGCGGGGTGCGGGAGAGTGGACCGTTGGATATAGATGGGGGAAGGTGATGGAGATGTTGGTGAAGATGGCGGAGGTGTTGGTGAATATCACGGTGATGATGATGGCCCCCGGCGGCGTTCCGGCGCCACCGGAAGCAAGGGGGAGAGGGCCCCCCTTCTTCTTCTTCTTCCTTGACCTCCTCCCTAGATGGGAGAAGGGTTTCCCCTCTGGTCCTTGGCTCCCATGGCGTGGAGGGGCGAGAGCCCCTCCGAGATTGGATCTATCTCTCTGTTTCTGCGTTCTGGAATTCTGCTCTGGCACCGTTTCCTTTATATCTAGAGATCCGTCACTCCAATTGGATTGAAACCTTTGCCCGGATCATTTTCCAAAACTTAGCTTTCTTGCGGCCAAAGAAGGGCATCAACCGCCTTACGAGTGGCCCACGAGGGTGGGGGTGCACCCACTTTAAGTGGGTGTGGGCCCCTATCTCGTGGCCACCTCGGGCATCATATCGCATTGATTCTTCCTCCCAAAAATCACAAATATTCCAAAATAATTCTCCGTCCATTTTTATCTCGTTTGGACTCCATTTGATATGGGGTTTCTATGAAACATAAAACATGCAACAGACAGGAACTGGCACTCGGCACTGGATCAATATGTTAGTCCCAAAAAATAGTATAAAAAGTTGCCAAAAGTATATGAAAGTTGTAGAATATTGGCATGGAACAATCAAATACTATAGATACGACGGAGATGTATCATGCACCTAGACGGGCGAAAAGGATGACTCTCTGCGGCACAGCCCTGATGACTTTCCTGAAGACGTCATCGACGAGATGACAAAGTCCCTTTTGAACGACAGCCTGGCAGATTGTGGTAAGGTGGGCTTAGCCCCCTTCTGCAAAGCTAACCCGACTCCAAAGGTAAGCCGCCCATATAAAATAATCACTTTGACTTTTTGATGTTTCACCCATACTCATACATATGCTAACTTTCACAGGCGGGTGATAAATTCTGGAAGGTCAAATATGACCATGAGGCTGCGAAGAAAGCCAAGAGGGAGAATAAAGCCACGAGGAAAGAGGCTGCAAAGAGGAAGGGCCAGAAAGCCACCGCCTCTGACCTGCTTCGGCTAGCAGATTCTTCTGAGTCGGAGGTAGCCCTTGACTCTCTTGGCTCCTTTTTTAACCATCTTATTGACACTGATTATTAGCAGGAGGACACATGAGCAAGCCGTAGCAAGGCTGGCGAGGTAACTATCATTTCCTCCGACTCCGAGCCTTTGCCAAGACAGAAAATCCGCAGAGTAACCCGGAAAGTAAGGTTTTCACATCCCTTAGCTTATCAAGATCCTTAATTTCTTTTGAAGCGACAGATTCACGAGAGCCGGAGGCAGACCCGAACCAGCAAGGATGCAGAGCTCTCCTCCGGCTTGCCGAATACCCCAAGGAAACACTGGAACGAGGTCACTTCTGATTTAAATATCTTTTATCCTTTGGCGGGTCTCACTCGTCAACCACTCGATTCTTCTGACTCGGATTATCAGGAAACTTCCCCTTCCTCTGGCGACTCACTGCAGTCCAATCTGCCGGCTTTCAAGACCGCACCAGGGTAATGATAACCTGTTTATCGTGTATTCATTTTAATCCATTGCATCTGTACTAACCTTTTGATTTGATGCAGTGGACAAGCCAAGCCCAGCAAACAGGTTAAGAAAAGCAAGCCGGCCGAAGACATAGGCGTGACCGAGCCAGCACTTGGAACGACTGCGCCTGAATCGTCAACTCATGAGCCGCCATCTGAACCAGCTCAAGATATACCAACTCCAACTGTTGATCCGCCTGCTGAGCGAGCCGTTGATAGCTTAGAAAACCCGGAAGCCCCTAGCCCGGTCAGGACGGATGATCCTCAAGATACTGATGTTGCGATCACCAGAACCGGCTTTATTGAGCCGGGAAGGCCAACCGTGCTAGCCAAGTGTTCCGCCAAGGAGGAGCTTCTGGAACACCACCGGGTCAAGCTTGATGTCACGGACTATACGCACATGAGTATTGGAGAAGTCTTTTCTGGCTACATGAGCCAAGTACACAGCAGTCGTAACCTCGAGATTGACATGGTGAAGCAGATGCACCAAAAGTTTGAGGTATAACCCTTTCTATGTATTCATTTGTCTTTACTATGCCAGCCCCCAAGTCTATTGTTTATGATGAATATGTTGTAGACTTTAGAAACAAATTTAGTGACATTAGTAACATAGATGGACAAAATATGCAAGAACTCCGGCTTACTCCGTAGTCCCCAAGGGGCGGCTTAACCAGCATGGTTGAACCGGTCCTTCATATGAGTATATAAAATAAAATACTTACAAAGCTTTGAATAACAATATGCATTAGTCCCCAAGTGCCAAGTATTATTGCTTGCAAAGTGCTTGGGACTTACTGTCATGAACCGCCACTTTAAGTAAAATTCTTTGGTAGACATTAGCCCCCAAGTGCCAAGTGTTGTTGCTAGCGAAAGGCTTGGGACTTAATATTGCATCAAAAGTGTCTTGATTTTGACCCTGTATTTGTATAGGCCGCCACGAGTCAACTCGAATCAGAGGTGACTGATCTGAAGAACCACCTTGAGGCCCAAGAGAGGAAACCCAAAGAGCCGACTCCAAGTTCAAATTCAGCGTTTCTGAACAAGAAAAACTGAAGAAAGAATTTGAAACAGAAAAGAAGGCCTGGGCTGATGAAAAAACTACATTAATTAACCGAGCTGAGAAGGCAGAGGTGGCTCTTGAAGAAGCAACCAGGGAATTAACCGGCTTAAAACGCCATGTCTCTCAAATGGTCTCAGTGATCTTTGGTAAGTCGCCCTGCAAGTGTTAAATACTTGAACCTTTCAGTTGATCATATAATTGGAATTGCCTCACCTGATCATGTTTATGGAGGCCCCAGGAGTTCAAATCTGAACCAAGATATGTTGATCAAGCTGAAGGCAGTTTACACACTGGTGGAGCAACTGTACACCGGGCCTCAGTGCGCATTAGCCACGGTGGCCTTGTCAAATGAAGTGCCTACCCTCCTGGTGGAGGTATTGAAGAAGCTTTCCGTCTACCCCAATGGTTCAATGAACTGAGGCGGTCAGCTGCAAGAGCCGGAGCGGTGAATCTTTAAGCCGGGCCAAAGCTTGGCTACCGGAGTTAGACCCGGCCGACATTGGCACTAGCTACCCAAGCTTGAAGGAGGATGGTACTCCCTTTGAACAAGAAGACTTTATTGCTTGTGTAAAGGAGATATGCCCTGTGGCCACCCTGATAGCTGACGAAGTGGATCTTACCAAGTACCAGGCGGGTTATGACGCAGAGAACTGGAGAATTCCAACGCCTCACTATAAAGTGACCAGTCTGATCGCCCCACTCCGTAAGCATACCTTCACCCCTGAAGTTGACCCGGCCGGACTAGTTGATGATGAAGCTAAATTTGAAGCTTTGAACAACATTGACTGGTCATCATCAACCTTCCAGGAAAGGGGACAGGGCGAAGAAGCGGAGAGGGCTGACCCGGACGCTTCAGGCTAACATGAGAGCCAGTATGGCGTGGCCGCTCATACTTGTGATGTGCTAAAAAACAATATGAATCATTTTGACTCGGGGAGTCATGTAATAGAATAGAAATAACTTTGATCTGGCCGTGCCATCGTGCACGTTTTTGGTGCTTAATGCCATTAAGCTGTCGTGTTATATTTATCCATGTTTGATACGTCTCCAACGTATCTATAATTTTTGATTGTTCCATGCTATTATATTACCCGTTTTGGATGTTTATGGGCTTTACTTTACACATTTATATCATTTTTGGGACTAACCTACTAACCGGAGGCCCAGCCCGTATTGCTGTTTTTTTGCCTATTTCAGTATTTCGAAGAAAAGGAATATCAAACGGAGTCCAAATGGAATGAAACCTTCGGGAGCGTGATTTTTTGGAACGAACGTGATCCAGAGGACTTGGAGTGGAACGAACAGCCGAGGCGGCCACGAGGGTAGAGCCCCCCCCACTAGGTGCGCCCCCTATCTTGTGGGCCCCTCAGGCGTCCACCGACCTACTTCTTCCTCCTATATATACCCACGTACCTCGAGAACATCAGAACAGACCATGAAAACCTAATTCCACCGCCGCAACCTTCTGTATCCGCGAGATCCCATCTTGGATCCTTCGCCAGCGCTCCGCCGGAGGGGGAATCGATCATGGAGGGCCTCTACATCATCTCCAAGGCCTCTCCGATGAGTTGTGAGTAGTTTACCATAGACCTTCGGGTCCATAGTTATTAGCTAGATGACTTCTTCTCTCTTTTTGGATCTCAATACCATGTTCTCCTTGATCTTCTTGGAGATCTATTTGATGTAACTCTTTTTACGGTGTGTTTGTCGAGATCCGATGAATTGTGGGTTTATGATCAAGTTTATCTATAAGAAATATTTGAATCTCCTCTGAATTCTTTTATGTGTGATTAAGTTATCTTTGCAAGTCTCTTCGAATTATCAGTTTGGCTTGGCCTACTAGATTGATCTTTCTTGCAATGGGAGAAGTGCTTAGCTTTGGGTTCCACCTTGTGGTGTCCTTTCCCAGTGACAGCAGGGGAAGCAAGGCACGTATTGTATTGTTACCATCGAGGATAAAAAGATAGGGTTTATATCATATTGCATGATTTTATCCCTCTACATCATGTCATCTTTCTTAATGCGTTACTCTGTTCTTTATGAACTTAATACTCTAGATGCATGCTGGATAGCGGTCGATGTGTGGAGTAATAGTAGTAGATGCACGCAGGAGTCAGTCTACTTGTCACGGACGTGATGCATATATACATGATCATGCCTAGATAATCTCATAATTATTCGGTTTTCTATCAATTGCTCGACAGTAATTTCTTCACCCACCGTAATACTTATGCTATCTTGAGAGAAGCCACTAGTGAAACCTATGGCCCCCGGGTCTATCTTTTATCATATAAGTTTTCAATCTACTTTTATTTGCATCTTTACTTTTCCAATCTATATCATAGAAGTACCAAAAGTATATTTATCTTATCATACTATCTCTATCAGATCTCACTTTCGCAAGTGGCCATGAAGGGATTGACAACCCCTTTATTGCGTTGGTTGCGAGTTCTTGTTTGTTTGTGCAGGTGCATGGGACTTTTGAGGAGCCTCCTACTGGATTGATACATTGGTTCTCAAAAACTAAGGGAAATACTTACGTTACTATTGCTGCAATACCCTTTCCTATTCAAGGAAAACCAACGCAAGCTCAAGACGTAGCAGTGTTTACTTTTCATCTGCTTTCTGTATGCTTGACCAATTCTTTTAACTGTCCTGCACATAAAAATAGACCACAAGATCCCTTGGCGGCTTACCGCAAGGCGGGTCATAATAACTTGATATATTAAGATGGGAAAAATAACCACAGATAAACTTGTTGTAACATATAATGTTTAAGACACAACTATAATCTTACACCTATGACCTTTTTGAATTTGCACAGCCGGCTTGTATGACCCGGTCAGTAAGGGTGATAACCCAATCTTCGGACACCAATGTTTCCAAAGGTATAATGATGCTCATATATTGGCAACTTATCAGCCAATATCAAGCCGGGTTAAAATTAACCATACTTGTACTTGTAAACCTCAAAAAAGCCTCAACTCAAATAAAGGGTGCTTCCAAAGAAAACTTAAACCAAACAGAATATAAAAAATTCAAGGCTTCTGATTCGAATACGATCAGTAAACCGTTCCAGAGGGGTTAAGCTAGGATTTGAATACGATCATGTAGCCCCTGATACGTCTCCAACGTATCTATAATTTTTGATTGTTCCATGCTATTATATTACCCCTTTTGGATGTTTATGGGCTTAATTTTACACATTTATATCACTTTTGGTACTAACCTATTAACCAGAGGCCTAGCCCATATTGTTGTTTTATTGCCTGTTTCAGTATTTCAAAGAAAAGGAATATCAAACGGAGTCCAAACGGAATGAAACCTTCGGAAAAGTTATTTTTGGAACAGAACCAATCCCGGGAACTTGGAGTGCAAGCCAGGGGATCATCGAGGAGGCCACGAGATAGGGGGTGCGCCCACCCCCTGGGCACGCCCTACCCTCTCATGGGCCCCTTGAGGCTCCCCTGACCGACTTCTTTCGCCTAGATAAGCCTATGTACCCTAAAAACATCGATAACGAAGATAGATCGGGAGTTCCGCCGCCGCAAGCCTCTGTAGCCACCAAAAACCTCTCGAGAGCCCGTTTCAGCACCCTGTCGGAGGGGGAACCCATCATCGGTGGCCATCTTCATCATCCCGGCGCTATCCATGACGAGGAGGGAGTAGTTCGCCCTCGGGGCTGAGGGTATGTACCAGTAGCTATGTGTTTGATCTCTCTCTCTCGTGTTCTTGACTTCGCACGATCTTTATGTATCGCGAGCTTTGCTATTATAGTTGGATCTTAGGATGTTTCTCCCCCTCTACTCTCTTGTGATGAATTGAGTTTTCCTCTTGAAGTTATCTTATTGGATTGAGTCTTTAAGGATTTGAGAACACTTGATGTATGTCTTGCCGTGATTATCTGTGGTGACAATGGGATTTCATGTGCCACTTGATGTATGTTTTGGTGATCAACTTGCGGGTTCTGCCCATGAACCTATGCACAGGGGTTGGCACAGGTTTTCGTCTTGACTCTCGGTGGAGACTTTGGGGCACTATTTGAAGTACTTTGTGTTGGTTGGATGAATCTGAGATTGTGTGATGCATATAGTATAATCATGCCCATGGATACTTGAGGTGACAATGGAGTATCTAGGTGACATTAGGGTTTTTGTTGATTTGTGTCTTAAGGTATTATTCTAGTATGAACTCTTGAATAGATCGATCCGAAAGAATAACTTTGAGGTGGTTTCGTACCCTACCATAATCTCTTCGTTTGTTCTCCGTTATTAGTGGCTTTGGAGTGACTCTTTGTTGCATGTTGAGGGATTGTTATATGATCTATCTATGTTATTATTGTTGAGAGAACTTGCACTAGTGAAAGTATGAACCCTATGCCTTGTTTCCTACCATTGCAATACCGTTTACGCTCACTTTTATCATTAGTTACCTTGATGTTTTTATATTTTCAGATTACAAATACCTATATCTACCATCCATATTGCACTTGTGTCACCATCTCTTCGCCGAACTAGTGCACCTATACAATTTACCATTGTATTGGGTGTGTTGGGGACACAAGAGACTCTTTGTTATTTGGTTGCAGGGTTGTTTGAGAGAGACCATCTTCATCCTACGCCTCCCACAGATTGATAAACCTTAGGTCATCCACTTGAGGGAAATTTGCTACTGTCCTACAAACCTATGCACTTGCAGGCCCAACAACGTCTACAAGAAGAATGTTGTGTAGTAGACATCAAGCTCTTTTCTAGCGCCGTTGCCGGGGAGGTGACTGCTTGAAGGTATATCTTTAGATCTTGCAATGGAATCTTTTTGTTTCTTGTTTTATCACTAGTTTAGTTTATAAAAGAAAACTACAAAAAAATGGAATTGAGTTTGTCTCATACACTTCATCTTTTTAATATATTTCATGAGTTTGATGAAAAGGAAAATTGTGCTCAAGTGCTAGAATAAGAGTGCATTAAAATGCTTGGTACTGAATCTTTGAATGATGAACATGATTGCAATGTTGTTAGTATGAACTCCTTGAATATCCATAGTACTAATGATGATTGCTCTAGTCATGATGAAAATATCTCTTATAAGCATGTCAACTTTTGTGGAGTGCATGTTTGCATGAACACACCAAATAGAGAAGATATATATTGCAAGAGGCATAAGATTTAGAAACTAAATTGTTGCAAGAAAAGTTAAATGGGAGTGCTGAAAATTTACACTTCCTTTGCCGTACTTGTGAACTATGCAATGAACGTGGTCATCTACATCTCCTATGCAAATTATTTCATGATCAAATCGTGTCCAAAAATTGTGATGATTTGATTTCCCTTGCACATTACAATGAACTTAGTTTACTTTTGGGTTATGAAGAATTGAAACGTTTAATTAAGGACCTTCCAGAATTTGCCCATAAGAAATTCCTTGATATTGATCTAGAGAAAATTTATTTGTATTGTGCGGTGAATTGCATTGAAAATCCTTATATTGACAATTACCTAAAGAAAAGAAAGCAAATAGAAGATGATGAGAATACTAATGAAAGGGAAGAGACTTCCCGATATCCTCCTATTATTTCTTATGATGAATCAGGTAACGAGGAGGAGCTTTCTATTCAACCAATCTCGTTAATAACGAGCTCAAAGAGGAAGGTTGAACCCACACATAATGTGAAAAAGAAAAGTAAAAGAAGGGGCAACAAAGGTAAAAAGGTATCCCTCCCAAATTATGTTGCTCCTACTACTCATTGTGATGATGATAATTGTTATACTATTGGTGCTATCCATACTATTAATGATGAGAGTGATTATGCTTATGATATGAAAAGGCCCAAGCTTGGGGAAGCTATGTTTGATGAGGATGAAATATTTGAGAATATATTTGCTGAAATTAATGTTTGTCCCAAGCTTGGGGATGCTATGTTTAATGAAGATGATATTTTTAGCATCCCAAGTTTTGATATGCAAAGTTGTTATGATTATAGCATGCCTCTTACTTATGATGATTATATTGATGAAAGTGGGTCTGGAAGAGTGTCAACTTTAGGAAGTAGTGATCCCACTATTTTGGAGGATGTTGAATCTTATTGTGATGAATACTAAAGTGGATTTGGAAGAGTGTCAACTTTATTTAGTGATTCCACTATCTTGGGAGAGGTTTCAATCGATTATGATGAGAACGAAGTTGCTACTTATGATGATTATTGTGATGAAACTTATGCTATAAAAAGTAGTGATGATTATATTTACAAATATTGTCATGATTATGATTACCCTTTTTCTGAACATTACTCTTTTAATGTGGAAACAATTTTTAGTGTTCAAGTCTCTTATGATACTCCCACTATTCCGAATGAGAAGAATTTTGCTTATGTGGAGAGTAGTAAATTTTCTATGCAAGTAGATCATGAAAAGAATGCTTTAGGTGCTGGTTATATTGTTGAATTCATTCATGATGCTATTGAGAATTATTATGAGGGAGGAACATATGCTTGTAGGAATTTC
This sequence comes from Triticum dicoccoides, assembly GCF_002162155.2. Classification (NCBI taxonomy): domain Eukaryota; kingdom Viridiplantae; phylum Streptophyta; class Magnoliopsida; order Poales; family Poaceae; genus Triticum; species Triticum dicoccoides. The sequence continues at coordinate 128,801,318 of NC_041393.1, forward strand.
AATAATGTCAAGCTTCCTCTTTATGTGCTTCAAGTTTTGAACTTATGCTTGTCTTGCCTTCCTATGCTAGTTGATTATTGTTCCCATAAGCTGTTTGCTCACAAAATCCCTATGCATAGGAAGTGGGCTAGGATTAAATGTGCTAGTCATATGCTTCATGATGCTTCCGTTATGTTTCAATCCTTATCTTTTATGTGAGCATCATTGTCATCATCATGCCTAGCTAGAAAGGCATTAAAGAAAAGCGCTTGTTGGGAGACAACCCAATATTTACCTTTACTGTTTTTGTGTGTCCACATGATTATGCTACTGTAGTAATCATGTTTTATAGCTTTTGTTTCAATAAAGCGCCAAGTAAGACCTTTAGGATGGTTTACGGTGATAGTTGTGTTGATCCTGCTGAAAATCAGAAACGTTTTCACCCAGTAAATTAGTTTCCATAATTTACAGAAACGTGATTTTGATCTGATTCTTTTTTCTCTGGATTTTTACACAAATGTCTTAGGACGTCCTAATTTGGTAGGATTTTTGGAGTTCCATAAGTATACGTTTGATACATATTACTACAGACTGTTCTGTTTCTGACAGATTCTGTTTTCTATGTGTTGTTTGCTTATTTTGATGCATCTATGGCTAGTATTAAGTGGTATGAACCATAGAGAAGTTGGAATACAGTAGATATTACACCAATATGAATTTAGAATGAGTTCATTACAGTACCTAAGTGGTGGTTTTATTTTTCTTATACTAACGGAGCTTACGAGTTTTCTGTTGAGTTTTGTGTTGTGGAGTTTTCAAGTTTTGGGTAAAGATTCGATGGACTATAGAATAAGGAGTGGTAAGAGCCTAAGCTTGGGGATGCCCAAGGCACCCCAAGGTAATACTCAAGGACAACCAAGATCCTAATCTTGGGGATGCCCCGGATGGCATCCCCTCCTTCGTCTTCGTTCATCGGTAACTTTACTTGGAGCTATATTTTTATTCACCACATGATATGTGTTTTGCTTGGAGCGTCATTTTCTTTTGTTAGTATTTTATTGATGTTATTTAGAATAATGTTTTGCTTCTTTAGTTTCAATAGAAATGTCAAGGATAGCCTTTACCATGCTTATTTTGCTAGTATACATGTTGCTGTTTGAAAACAGAAAGTTTACCGCGGTTGCAAAAATTCCCTATAAAAGTCAGAGAATGATATAATGATGAAACCTTTTGAATATTGAGATCTGATAAATTTACTACAGTGGGAATTTTATTTCATAATTTTTGGAGTTAGGTAAGTTTGATGAATCTTGCATTCTTTACAGGCTATACTGTTTTGACAGATTGCTGTTATGGTTGCATTGTTTGCATATGTTTGCTTGTTTAATGATTCTATTTGAGGATAGGAGTATTAAATATGCAGAGGCATTTAGTATGCAATGTTGAATAATAATTTTAGTGATTTTTTACAGTAGAAAATGATAAGGTTTTGCATTGGTTTATACTAACCTATCTCACGAGTTCTTGTTGAGTTTGTTGTAGATGAAGCTCTTGAGAAATAGAGAAACCATGATATGAGAGTAATTAAGGAGACACAAAAGTTCAATCTTGGGGATGCCCAAGGCACCCCAAGATAATATTCCAAGAAGTCTCAAGCATCTAAGCTTGGGTATGCCCCGGTAGGCATCCCACCTTTCTTCTTCAACCACTATCGGTTAGTATCGGTTGAGCCTAAGTTTTTGCTTCTTCACATGAGTTGTGCTATCCTTGCAATGTCATTTTATTTTGTTTTGCTTGCTGTTTGAATACAATACTAAGATCTAAAATTTCTTAATGTTAGAGAGTCTTCACATAGTTGCACAATTGTTCGACTACTCATTGATCTTCACTTATATCTTTCGGAGTAGTTTGTCATTTGCTCTAGTGTATCACTTATATCTTTTAGAGCACAACGGTGGTTATATTTTGTAGAAATTTCTAGTCTCTCATGCTTCACTTATATTATTTTGAGAGTCTTTTAGAACGGCATGGTATTTGCTATGGTTATAAATTTGGTCCTAGAATGATGAGCATCCAAGTTGGGTATAATAAAAACTATCATAGAAAGTGAATTGGATGTTATGATCAATTTGATACTTGATAATTGTTTTGAGATATGGAGGTAGTGATATTAAAGTCATGCTAGTTTAGGTGATTATGAGAAATTCTTGTGTTGAGGTTTGTGATTCCCGTAGCATGCACGTATGGTGAACCGCTTTGTGATGAAGTTGGAGCACAATTTTATTTATTGATTGTCTTCCTTATGAGTGGCGGTCGGGGACGAGCGATGGTCTTTTCCTACCAATCTATCCCCCTAGGAGCATGCGCGTAGTGCTTGGTTTTTGATGACTTCTAGATTTTTGCAATAAGTATATGATTTCTTTTGACTAATGTTGAGTCCATGGATTATACGCACCCTCACCCTTCCACCATTGCTAGCCTCTCTTGTGCCACGCAACTTTTGCCGGTACCATAAACCCACCATACACCTTCCTCAAAACAGCCACCATACCTACCTATTATGGCATTTCTATAGCCATTCCGAGATGTATTGCCATGCAACTTTCCACCGTTCCGTTCATATGACACGCACTACTTTTGTCATATTGCTCTTTGCATGATCATGTAGTTGACATCGTATTTGTGGCAAGGCCACCTTCATAATTTTCATACATGTCGCTCTTGATTCATTGCATATCCCGGTACACCGCCGGAGGCATTCATATAGAGTCATATCTTGTTCTAGCTTTGAGTTGTAATTCTTGAGTTGTAAATCCATAAAAGTGTGATGATCTTCATTATTAGAGCATTGTCCCAGTGAGGAAAGGATGATGGAGACTATGATTCCCCCACAAGTCGGGATGAGACTTC
>NC_041393.1:128804583-128839058 GCF_002162155.2 Triticum dicoccoides
AAAAGAAAAAAAGAGAGAAAAAGAAAAAAGGAGAAAAGAAAAAAGAAAAGAAAAGAAAATATAAAATGAGAGAAAAAGAGAGAAGGGACAATGCTACTATCTCTTTTTCCACACTTGTGCTTTAAAGTAGCACCATGATCTTCATGATAGAGAGTCTCCTATGTTGTCATTTGCATATACTAGTAGGAATTTTAAGCAAAAGAAAAAAAGAGAGAGAAAAAGAAAAAAGGAGAAAAGAAAAAAGAAAAGAAAAGAAAATATAAAATGAGAGAAAAAGAGAGAAGGGACAATGCTACTATCTCTTTTTCCACACTTGTGCTTCAAAGTAGCACCATGATCTTCATGATAGAGAGTCTCCTATGTTGGCATTTGCATATACTAGTAGGAATTTTTTCATTATAGAACTTGGCTTGTATATTCCAATGATGGGCTTCCTCAAAATGCCCTAGGTCCTCGTGAGCAAGCAAGTTGGATGCACACCCACTTAGTTTCTTTTTGTTGAGTTTTCATATATTTATAGCTCTAGTGCATCCGTTGCATGGCAATCCCTACTCACTCACATTGATATCTATTAATGGGCATCTCCATAGCCTATTGATACACCTAGTTGATGTGATACTATCTTCTCCTTTTTGTCTTCTCCACAACGACCATTCTATTCCACATATAGTGCTATGTCTATGGCTCACGCTCATGTATTGCGTGAAAGTTGAAAAAGTTTGAGATTACTAAAGTGTGAAAAATTGCTTGGCTTGTCATCGGGGTTGTGCATGATTAAATACTTTGTGTGATGAAGATAGAGCAATAGCCAGACTATATGATTTTGTAGGGATAACTTTCTTTGGCCATGTTATTTTGAGAAGACATGATTACTTTGATTAGTATGCTTGAAGTATCACTATTTCTTATGTCAATATGAACTTTTATTTTGAATCATTTGGATCTGAACATTCATGCCCCAATAAAGAAAATTACATTGAGAATTATGCTAGGTAGCATTCCACATCAAAAATTCTGTTTTTATCATTTACTACTTGAGGATGCGCAGGAATTAAGCTTGGGGATGCTTGATACGTCTCCAACGTATCTATGACTTTTATTGTTCCATGCTATTATATTACCCCTTTTGGATGTTTATGGGCTTTATTTTACACATTTATATTATTTTTGGGACTAACCTATTAACCGGAGGCCCAGCCCATATTGCTATTTTATTGCCTGTTTTAGTATTTCGAAGAAAAGGAATATCAAACGGAGTCCAAACGGAATGAAACCTTCGAAAAAGTTATTTTTGGAACAGAACCAATCCCAGGAACTTGGAGTGCAAGCCAGGGGATCATCGAGGAGGCCACGAGATAGGGGGGGCGCCCACCCCCCTGGGCGCGCCCTACCCTCTCGTGGGCCCCTCGAGGCTCCCTCGACCGACTTCTTTCGCCTATATAAGCCTACGTACCCTAAAAACATCGATAACAAAGATAGATCTGGAGTTCTGCCACCACAAGCCTCTGTAGCCACCAAAAAGCTCTCGGGAGCCCGTTCCGGCACCCTGCCGGAGGGGGAACCCATCACCGGTGGCCATCTTCATCATCCCGGCGCTACCCATGACGAGGAGGGAGTAGTTCACCCTCGGGGCTGAGGGTATGTACCAGTAGCTATGTGTTTGATCTCTCTCTCTCTCTCTCTCTCTCTCTCGTGTTCTTGACTTCGCACGATCTTGATGTATCGCGAGCTTTGCTATTATAGTTGGATATTATGATGTTTCTCCCCCTCTACTCTCTCGTGATGAATTGAGTTTTCCTCTTGAAGTTATCTTATTGGATTGAGTCTTTAAGGATTTGAGAACACTTGATGTATGTCTTGCCATGATTATCTGTGGTGACAATGGGATTTCAGGTGCCACTTGATGTATGTTTTGGTGATCAACTTGCGGGTTCCGCCATGGACCTATGCATAGGGTTTGGCACACGTTTTCATCTTGACTCTCTGGTGGAGACTTTGGGGCACTCTTTGAAGTACTTTGTGTTGGTTGGATGAATCTGAGATTGTGTGATGCATATCGTATAATCATGCCCACGGATACTTGAGGTGACAATGGAGTATCTAGGTGACATTAGGGTTTTGGTTGATTTGTGTCTTAAGGTGTTATTCTAGTACGAACTCTTGAATAGATCGATCCGAAAGAATAACTTTGAGGTGGTTTCGTACCCTACCATAATCTCTTCGTCTGTTCTCCGCTATTAGTGGCTTTGGAGTGACTCTTTGTTGCATGTTGAGGGATTGTTATATGATCTATCTATGTTATTATTGTTGAGAGAACTTGCACTAGTGAAAGTATGAACCCTATGCCTTGTTTCCTACCATTGCAATACCATTTACGCTCACTTTTATCATTAGTTACTTTGCTGTTTTTATATTTTCAGATTACAAATACCTATATCTACCATCCATATTGCACTTGTATCACCATCTCTTCGCCGAACTAGTGCACCTATACAATTTACCATTGTATTGGGTGTGTTGGGGACACAAGAGACTCTTTGTTATTTGGTTGCAGGGTTGTTTGAGAGAGACCATCTTCATCCTACGCCTCCCACGGATTGATAAACCTTAGGTCATCCACTTGAGGGAAATTTGCTACTGTCCTACAAACCTGTGCACTTGCAGGCCCAACAACGTCTACAAGAAGAAGGTTGTGTAGTAGACATCATCCCCGAGTGGCTTTGGCGTTGCGCCGATCAAGAGGGTACTGACAGCTATGTTCTCTTTGGTTCGAATACGACCCATGTTTGAATAGGAAGCCCCCCAATGACCTTGAGAGCTTTTTAACGACTTTGATTCGAATACGATCAAAGTAGGTTCCCAAAAGGGGTTGAGCTATGATTCGAATACGATCAAGAAGCCCCCTAGTGAGCTCGGCAGTGTGCCAATCAAAAGGGTACCGACAGCTATGTTCTCTTTGGTTCGAATACGACCTATGTTTGAACAGGAAGCCCCCTAGTGATCATAAATTTTAACGGCTAGATTCGAATACGATCGTAAGCCGGATCAGGAGGGTTAAGCTGGATCGAATACGATCAGTCCCCAAGTGATCATGTGAGATGACAATGATAATAATAGTGACACAATTACCTTTGAGGAGGAAAAAGGACAGAGGTCCTGCTTTATTATTGATCATAATATATACATTGTCAAAATATGTACATCATGAGAGCCGGTGGCTCAAGTGTAGTAAGGCCGAAGATGAGCGATATTCCATGGCCGACGGGTCTCCTCCCCCAACTTACGTGAGTCTTTGATCTCTCAAACATCGATAAGGTAGTATGACCCATTATTCAAGTTCTTGCTGATCGCAAAGGGCCCATACCAAGGTGGGGATAACTTGTGTGCATCAGTTTGATCCTGGATGAGCCGGAGCACCAAATAACCTTCCTGAAAGGTTCTGGTCTTAACCCGGCGGCTGTGATAATGGTGCAGGTCCTGTTGGTAAATCACCGAGCGAGCTGCTGCCAAGTCACGCTTTTCATCTAACAGGTCAAGGGCATCCTGACGTGCCTGCTCATTGTCCGCCTCAACATAAGCCGCCACGCGGGGCGAGTCATGACGGATGTCACTAGGGAGAACCGCCTCAGCTCCGTAGACCATGAAGAAAGGCGTATAACCCGTAGATCTGTTGGGAGTAGTGTTGATGCTCCATATCATAGAGGGTAAATCCTTCACCCAACAACCCGGCGTCTGCTGCAAGGGGACCAAAAGCCGGGGCTTGATGCCTTTCAAGATCTCATGATTGTCTCTCTCGGCTTGACCATTGGATTGGGGGTGAGCAACTGATGAAACATCAAGCCGAATATGCTCATGTTGACAAAATTCTTCCATGGCGCCTTTAGACAGATTAGTGCCATTGTTAGTTATAATGCTATGTGGAAAGCCAAAGCGAAATATCACCTTTTTCATGAACTGAACCATCATAGCTGCATCACACTTACTGACTGGCTCTGCCTCAACCCACTTTGTAAATTTATCAACCGCCACCGAAAGGTGGGTCTTTTTATCTTTGGACCTTTTGAAAGGCCCAACCATATCAAGCCCCCGGACTGCAAACGGCCAAGTAATTGGAATCATCCTCAACTCTTGAGCCGGCACGTGAGCCCGTCTTGAGAACTTCTGACAACCGTCACATTTACTGACCAGGTCCTCTGCATCAGCATGAGCCGTCAGCCAATAGAATCCATGACGGAACGCCTTGGCCACAAGGGACTTTGACTTGGCATGATGGCCACAATCCCCTTCATGAATCTCATGTAGAATTTCTTGGCCTTCTTCAGGGGAGAAAAACGCTAAAACGCCCCTGTAACACTGCGATGATGCAACTCGCCATTGGCAATTGTCATTGACTTAGACCGTCGGGTTATTGGCCTAGCCAAGGTTTCATCCTCAGGCAACTCGCCCCGGGTCATGTAAGCCAAATATGGCACTGTCCAATCTGGGATGACGTGAAGAGCCACCACCAATTGTGCTTTCGGGTCAGGAACAACCAAGTCTTCCTCTGTAGGTAACTTGACAGAAGGGTTATGCAAAATATCCAAGAAAGTATTAGGCGGCACCGGCTTACGCTGAGAGCCCAGCCGGCTTAAGGCATCAGCCGCCTCGTTCTTTATGCGATCAATGTGCTCCACTTGGTAACCCTTAAAATGTCCAGCAATGGCATCAACTTCACGGCGATAAGCTGCCATGAGAGGATCCTTGGAATCCCACGTGCCTGATACTTGTTGAGCCACCAAATCTGAGTCGCCAAAACACCTTACCCAGCTTAAGCTCATCTCCTTAGCTATCCGAAGACCGTGGAGTAAGGCCTCATACTCAGCTGCATTGTTAGTACAGGGAAACATCAACCGTAGGACATAACAAAAATTTGTCACCTCAAGGGGAAGCTAAAACAACTCCAGCTCCTGAGCCCTCCAATTGCTTGGACCCGTCAAAGTGAATAGTCCAATATATATTATCCAGCTTTTATTCAGGCATCTGCAGCTCTGTCCAATCGTTGATGAAATCCACCAGTGCTTGAGACTTGGTAGCAGTGCACGGCACATACTTTAAACCATGAGGCCCAAGTTCAATGGCCCACTTGGCAACTCGTCCTGTGACCTCTCTCTTTTGAATGATATCTCCTAAAGGAGCAGAACTAACCACAGTGATAGGGTGGCCCAGGAAATATTGCTTAAGCTTCCGGCTTGCCATGAACACCCCATAAATGAGCTTCTGCCAATGTGGATACTGTTGCTTGGACTCAATAAGTACCTCACTAATGTAGTAAACCGGCCGCTGAACCGGATGTTCCTTGCCAGCCTCCTTGCGCTCCACCACGATGGCCACGCTGACGGCTCATGCGTTAGCAGCCATATATAACAATAAGGGCTCCTTATCAATGGGAGCAGCAAGAACCGGCGGCTCAGCCAGCTGTCTCTTCAAATCTTCAAAGACAGCGTTGGCAGCGTCACTCCAGACGAAGTCATCTGTCTTCTTCATCATTTGATGCAGTGGTATGGCCTTCTCACCTAACCGGCTTATGAACCGGCTTAAAGCAGCGATATGACCCGCCAAACGCTGAACATCATTGATACACGCCGGCTTAGCCAGAGAGGTGATTGCCTTGATCTTCTCCAGGTTAGCCTCGATTCCCCTGTTAGAAACCAGAAAACCCAAAAGCTTACCTGCAGGCATGCCAAAAACACACTTGGTCGGGTTAAGCATCATCTTGTAGACCCGAAGATTGTCAAAGGTTTCCTTCAGATCAGCTATCAAGGCCTCCTTCTCTCTGGATTTCACCACAATGTCGTCCACATAATCATGAACATTGTGCCCAGTTTGATTATGAAGACAATTCTGCACACACCGCTGGTAAGTTGCCTGGGCACTCTTGAGCCCGAAAGGCATAGATACATAGCAGAAGGCTCCAAACGGAGTAATGAACGTCGTCTGCTCCTAGTCCTTAACTGCCATCTTGATCTAATGATAACCAGAGTAAGCATCCAAAAAGCTCAAGCGCTCACAACCCGCCATAGCATCAATGATTTGATCAATACGAGGGAGAGCAAAGGGGTCAGCCGGACAAAGCCTTGTTTAGGTCCGTGTAATCCACACACATATGCCAAGTGCCATTTTTCTTAAGCACCAGCACCGGGTTAGCCAACCACTCTGGATGAAAAACTTCAATGATGAACCCAGCCGCCAAGAGCCGGGCTACTTCCTCACTAATGGCTTTACGCCTCTCCTCATTGAACCGCCGAAGAAACTACTTGACCGACTTAAACTTTGGATCAATATTAAGAGTGTGCTCAGCGAGTTCTCTCGGCACACCCGGCATGTAAAAAGGTTTCCATGCAAAGATGTCCCGGTTCTAACGGATGAACTCGATGAGCGCGCTTTCCTATTTGGGATCCAAATTAGCACTGATACTGAACTGTTTAGATGAGTCACCTGGAACAAAGTCAACAAGCTTAGTATCATCGACCGACTTAAACTTCATGACCGGCTCGTGCTCGGTGGTTGGCTTTTTCAAAGACGTCATATCTGTCGGGTCAACATTGTCCTTGTAGAACTTCAACTCTTCTGTTGCACAGACCGACTCAGCATAAGCCGCATCGCCTTCCTCACATTTCAAGGCTATTTTCCGGCTCCCATGCACTGTGATGGTACGCTTATGACCCGACATCTTGAGCTGTAGATAGACATGACACGGCCGTGCCATGAACTTGGCATAAGCCGGCCGCCCAAATAGAGCATGATACGGGTTTCTGATCTTGACCACCTCAAAAGTCAATTTCTCGGCCCTGGAGTCATATTCATCTCCCAAGGCTACCTCTAGCTCGATCTTGCCAACTGGGTACGCCGACTTACCAGGCACCACGCCATGGAAAATGGTGTTGGACTGCTTAAGGTGTTTATCAGTTAACCCCATGCGACGGAAGGTCTCATAATAGAGGATGTTGATGTTGCTGCCTCCATCCATGAGTACTTTAGTGAATTTTTATCCACCAACTTGAGGGACCACCACCAAGGCCAGGTGACCCGGATTGTCAACCCGAGGAGGGTGATCTTCCCTACTCCATAGAATAGGCTGCTTAGACCATCTTAAATAACGAGGAACTGTCGGTTCAACAGCATTCACGGCCCTCTTATGAAGCTTTTGGTCCCGTTTGCACAAACTGGTGGTAAACACATGATACTATCCACTATTCAGTTGCTTTGGATGGCTCTGGTATCCACCCTGCTATTGTTGCTGTTGTTGACCACCCTGGCCAGATTGCTGGTTATAACCACCTTGATTACCTTGAGAATTCTGAAAATTGGAATTTGAACCGCCGCCCGGGCCATGAAAACCGCCGCCACCTGAGCCGCCGCCCAGCCCATTATTACCATCGAACATGTTGGAATTATTAAAAGCCTTCATGATTGTACAATCCTTCCATAGATGAGTGGCCGGCTTCTGCTGAATGCCATGCCTTGGACAGGGCTCATTCAGTAACTGCTCAAGCGTGGGGCCTGACCCGCCGGACCGGGGAGGTGGTCTCCCCTTACGCCGTTGATTGTTGCCCTGCGCATTGGTGTTAGACACAAACTCCAAGCTACCATCAGCCTTACGTTTATTACCTCCCTGTCTTTTCATCATCAGACTCGGGATCCTTGGTACTATTAGAATCGGCGTACTTGACCAGAGCCACCGTTAGCGTGCCCATATCATTGCAATCGCGCTTGAGCCGCCCAAGCTTCATCTTCAGAGGCTGAAAACGGCAATTTTTCTCCAACATTAAGACTGTAGAGTGGGCAACCATCTTATTAGACGAATGTATTATGGCCTTAACCCAGCGCACCCAATGGGTCGTGGACTTGCCCTCCTCGTGCTTGCAACTAGTCAAATCCACAATTGACATGGGTTGCTTGCATGTATCCTTGAAGTTCTGAATGAACCGGGCTTTTAACTCCGCCAGTGAACTGATTGAATTAGGCGGCAGGTGAGGGAGTCCTGGACTAGGGGGTATCCGGACAGCCGGACTGTATACATCGGCTGGACTATTGAAGTGTGAAGATACAAGACTCAAGACTTCGGCCCGTGTCCGGATGGGACTCTCCTTTGCGTGGAAGGCAAGCTTGGCGATCCGGATATTGTGTTTCCTTCCTTGTAACTGACTCCATGTAAACCCTAGCCCTCTCCGATGTCTATATAAACCGGAGAGGTTGGTCCTTAGAAGGCCGATCACAATTACAAGCATACCATCATAGGCTGGCTCTTAGGGTTTAGCCTCTACGATCGCGTGGTAGAATCTTCAATATTAATCAAGCACGAAGTAGGTTTTACCTCCATCGAGAGGGCCCGAACCTGGGTAAACATTGTGTCCCTTGCTTCCTGTTACCATCAGCCTAGACGCACAGATCGGGACCCCCTACCCGAGATCCGCCAGTTTTGACACCGACATTGGTGCTTTCATTGAGAGTTCCTCTGTGTTGTCGCTGCAGGGCTTGATGGCGCCTTCAATCATCAACAACACGGTCCAGGGGGAGACTTTTCTCCCCGGACAGATCTTCGTGTTCGGCGGCTTCGCACCGCGGGCCAATTCGCTTGGCCATCTGGAGCAGATCGGTAGCTATGCCCCCGGCCACCAGGTCAGGTTCGTAAACTTGAACTACATGGCGGATATTTGCGAAGACTTGATCTTCGACGGATTCGGGCCTGCGCCAGGGGCACCGAACAGTCACGATGAGCACGGATTAGACCTGCTGTCGGACGAAGCTCGGGATATCACCCCCGCAGTGGCCCCGGACCTAAATTCGGAGCAGGTTGTGTCGCCTGAGGATGGAGGGATGGACCCTGCCCCGCAAGCCGCACGCTCATTGGCGGTGGAGCCGAACACAGGTCCCGCCTCGGTGGAAACTTGTGACTCCGGACCCCCAGACTCATATCCGGTAGTTGGTTCCGGTCCGCGCACTCTCGAGCCAACCGAGCCAGGTTGGGCTCCGATAATGGAGTTTACCGCTGTGGATATCTTCCAGCGCTCGCCCTTTGGCGACATGCTGAACTCGTTAAAGTCTCTCTCTTTGTCAGGAGGCTCTCGGCCGCACTATGTCCGGCTTGAGTGGGAAGCAGGCGATGAAGGAACTCGCGGCCGACCCACCACCCACTTCATTGCCACGGTCGATGATTTAACCGACGTGCTTGACTTCGACTTCGAAGACATCAACGGTATGGACGACGATGCAGGAGAATTACAGGAGCCACCGCTCACAGGGCGGTGGACGGCCACCTCCTCATATGATATATGCATGGTGGACACTCCGAAAGAAACCAATGGCGATGAGGCAACGGAGGATAACCCTTCGGGGAGAAAATCAAAGCGTGGGCGTCGTCGGCGCCGCTCCAAGCCCCGCCACGGCAATACCGGCCCCGAAGAGGAAAGTAATCCAGATGGTGCCGAAGAGGAATACAACCCTGACCAGCCCGCCTTCAAGCAGGCCGAACAGGAGGATGAGCAGGTCAGCCCAGACGAACAGGCGACTGACGGATACCCAGAGGAGGACAACTATATGCCCCCCTCCGAAGACGAGATTAGCCTCGGCGATGATGAGTTCGGCGTGCCTGAGGATCCCATGGAGCAGGAGCGCTTCAAGCGCCGGCTTATTGCCACTGCGAGGAGCCTAAAGAAGAAGAAGCAGGAACTCCAGGCTGATCAAGACCTTCTCACAAATAGATGGACTGAAGTCCTGGCAGCCGAGGAATACGGACTCGAGCGCCAAACGGCTGACCGGCCACCCCGTGGCCGGGATAAAATGGGATATCAGCCCGAATACCAGCCCGCACCCCCACGCCAATACACTACGGACCGGGGCAACAAGCAAGACCTGCAAGATATTCTGGAAAACAAAGCAGGACAGCCAAGATCAATCTACGGATCATGGGGGCACGCCTCAGCAGGCGACGATGACCGTCACGTCGGATACATCATCAACAAGTCCGGTCGGGCCGAACACAACAACCCAGACCAGTTCGAACTGCGTAGCCACATAGCTCGGCACAGAGGCGCCGCACACCCCCTCTGCTTCACTTACGAAGTGATGGATCATGAATTCCCAGAAGGGTTCAAACCCGTAAACATCGAATCATACGATGGCACAACAGACCCCGCAGTATGGATCAAAGATTTCCTTCTCCACATTCACATGGCCCGCGGAGATGATCTACACGCCATCAAGTATCTCCCCCTTAAGCTCAAAGGACCAGCCCGGCACTGGCTAAACAGCCTGCCAGCAAATTCCATTGGCAGTTGGGAAAACCTGGAAGACGCATTACTCGACAACTTCCAGGGCACATATGTGCGACCACCGGACACTGATGACCTGAGCCACATTACTCAACAGCCCGAGAGTCGGCCAGGAAATTTTGGACTCGGTTCCTAACTAAAAAGAACCAAATAATCGACTGTCCGGATGCCGAAGCCCTGGCGGCTTTTAAGCATAATATCCGTGACAAGTGGCTTGCTCGACACCTCGGCCAGGAAAAACCCAAGTCCATGGCAGCTCTCACAACACTAATGACCCGCTTTTGCGCGGGCGAGGACAGCTGGTTGGCTCGCAGCGGCACCACGCCACATTCCGGCACTTTGGATGTCCGCGACAATAACGGCAAGCCACGATGCAACAGACATAGGCAATGGAACAACGGCGACAACACTGAAGACATGGCAGTAAACGCCGGATTCAGCGGATCCAAGTCCGGTCAGCGGAAGAAGCCGTTCAAAAGAAATAATCAGGGATCGTCCAGTCTGGACCGTATACTGGAGCGCTCCTGCCAAATTCATGGCACCCCGGACAAGCTAGCCAACCACACTAACAGAGACTGCTGGGTATTCAAACAGGCCAGCAAAATAAACGTCGAAAACAAGGACAAGGGGCTGCACAGCGACGATGACGAGGAGCCCCGGCATCCGAACACGGGGGGGCAAAAGAAATCCCCCCCCCAGGTGAAAATGGTCAACATGATCTACGCCACTCACATCCCCAAGCGGGAACGGAAGCGGGCACTACGGGACGTCTACGCGATGGAGCCAGTCGCCCCCAAGTTCAACCCATGGTCAGCTTGTCCGATCACCTTTGATCGTAGGGATCATCCTACTAGCATCCATCACGGCGGCTCAGCCGCATTGGTCTTAGACCCAATCATCAACGGATTTCACCTCACGTGAGTCCTCATGGACGGCGGTAGCAGCCTGAACCTGCTTTATCAGGACACAATGCGCAAAATGGGCATCGATCCCTCAAGGATCAAGCCCACCAAAACCACCTTTAAAGGTGTAATTCCTGGGGTAGAGGCCCGTTGTACGGGCTCTATAACATTGGAAGTGGTCTTCGGATCTCCGGATAACTTCCGAAGCGAAGAGTTAATCTTCGATATCGTCCCCTTCCGCAGTGGTTATCATGCACTCCTGGGACGAACCGCATTCGCTAGATTCAATGCGGTACCACATTACGCATACCTCAAGCACAAGATGCCAGGACCGCTCAGGGTCATAACTGTCAATGGAAACATGGACCGCTCTCTCCAAAAAGAAGATCATACTGTAACCCTCGCGGTAGAAGTACAATGCGGCCTCCTCCGACAAACCAATCTGGTGACAACAACTTCAAGCATCATCAAGCGAGTCTGGAGCACCCCGCAACAGGATCATCAGGCACGCCAAGAGCGCGACTAGCAGTCCGGCCTCCGCTCAAGCCCCATCAAAGAAGCATTCGTGCCACGCGCACACAATTATGCACTCAAAATACCATGGGCACAGGCGGAGGCGCAGCAGTGATTCAGTCAACATTGCGGTATCACCGCAACATACCTTCTGTCGGTGTTTTGGGAACGGGGGTCCCCAGACTTGCCTGCCTGCAGCCTGTGGCGTGGCTCAAAAGGGGGCCCAGCACGGCCCATCTTCATCAACATGAGCTCAAGACCCTCGCGAGGGGCCAAGCCTCGCGGGGCGGACGACAAGGAGCTTCCTCAGGCGCAGCCTCATCAAGCTGGCTCGCGAGGAGGCGGAGAGATCAAGGCGGGGTACCTCACGAGGTGCCCATGACGCAAGCCATGACGACCAAGGGCGCCAGGCGGGCGCCAGCCCGTGCAGTGTCCTCCTTTCCTCTTTGGTGCAAAGGGAGCAAGCGCAGGCGAGAGCATCAAGCAAAGGCATCCATTTCAGTGCAACAAGACCAAGACCAGCAGAATGGTAGGATGGAGGTCATCGTGGATCCCAAGCCGGCGTCACCACCAGAGCCTTTGGCAGGCGAGGACCAACTTTAGTCAGGATAAGTGACTAGATGTTCCCCTTCAAAATGGCCAATTGTTGGCGCCCTTCCCGCTCAATATTTGGGAGGAGGCCCAGGGCCTTTGCCTATAAATAGGACTAGCCACCACAAGGTAGGAACGAACGGGATCCTCACCAGGAAACCAGTAGAGAGAGCGACTGAACTCCCCCTAGTAGTTCATCGCACCAGCCGAGAACAGACCCTCGTGAGGCTGTTCTTCCTTGTATTATTCATCGTCAGCCCAAGAGGCAATCCACCACACCACGCACTGGAGTAGGGTATTACACCGCAATGGTGGCCTGAACCAGTATAAACTCGGTGTCTCTTGTGCCGTTCTTTTCATAGCTTAGATCCTAGCATGGCGGCGGGGTGGAGGTAGGTAGAGGGCGAGATCTCCGTGCGCACCCCAGTGTTCGAACCTCAAGGGTCTGCCAGAACCCGCAATCCGACATTTGGCGTGCCAGGTAGGGGTGCGCCGGAATTCGTCTTCCACCGCCATGTTCTCCTCCGACCACCGCATCCATGTCTGACGCTCGTCGGGCCCGTGTCGAGCGCCGAGCAGCTCTCGCCTCCCGCGTCGCCCAGACGGCTCCCGTTGGCGGGCGCCCTCGTCGTTCCCCGTTGCCTGCCATCAACGCCGCCACCGGCCAGGCGGGGAACAAGTAGCAAGCATCATCCCAGCATCCCTTCATGAGGCAAGACGGCCGCACTGCTACCCCCTCATTCACCCCAGCGGGTTCTTCGTCTCGCGCGTTCCGCGCACCCATGGAGGCTCGAGCCACGCTCATCGCGGCGAACGAGCTCCTGCGCTACCATCCCGTCAACGACGTCAACGAAGAATGGCTCAACCGCGTCGTCGAGCTCGTTCGTGCCGCAGGGGGCTCTCCTGCGCCGTTTGTCCTGCTGCACCGCACCCCGGCCTACACGGGCGATGAAGCTCCGGGGGCGCCTCAGCCGCCTCCTCCTCAAGAAGGCGCCCTGGCCCCAAGGCGCGTGGCCCCTGGGCGGAACCCGCTCCATCAGGCGCCAGCGCGGCAAGAGCAGAGCTACCAAGAAGTCCCTCACCCGCAAGAAGCTGCCCGAGTGCTCCCTGCTCCGGCTTGTCGCGACCATGCTCCCGCTCCCGGGCGTCAATACCCTATGCTGCTCCTAGTTGCAGCGCATGGGGACCTGCAGGACCAAGCTCTTCGTCACCCAAGGCCTCCCGTAGCCACAGCAGGCTGTCATGCCTTCACCACCGAGCTGTGCAACATTGCATGGCCCGGCAAGTTCAAGCCAGACCTGCCTCCTCGCTACGACGGCACGGCCGACCCCACCGAGTTCCTCCAGCTCTACGAGCTGGGCATCGAAGCCGCCAACGGAGACGAGAAGGTCATGGCGAACTGGTTTCCCATGGCGCTCAAGGACGAGGCCCGCACCTGGCTCCTGAACTTGGCCCCCGGCATGATCTCCTCCTGGGACGAGATGCGCACCCGCTTCATCGCCAACTTCCAAGGTACTCGCGACTGGCCACCCGCCGTGAGCGACATGCGCCGCATCAAGCAGCAGCCAGGGGAGATCGTGCAGAAGTACATCCAGTGCTTCAACAATGCACGCCTCAAGATTCCCAAGGTGACCGAGGAGGCCATCATCTCGGCCTTCTCCGACAGCGTGCGCGACGTCAAGATGAAGGAGGAGCTGGCGATGCATGAAGACCTGTGCACCTCCCTGGAGCTGTTCAACTTGGCGACCAAGTGCGCCAGGGCTGAGGAAGGGCGCCTCTCCCTCCTCGAGCTGCCTGACGCAGACCCGGAAGAGAAGAAACCCAAGGCCAAGGATGTGAAGCGCAAGGGGGCTGCCGTGCTCGCGGCAAAACCAGACACCAAGCGGGGCAGAGATCTGCCCGAATCTTCCAAGGGCAGTCGGTACTATGTGTACCACGACCTCCACACCCACAACACCAAAGAATGTCAAGAGCTCCGAGCCGTGCGAGAGGGAAGGATCGGCCGACACCCCGACCGCAGCGACCGGGCTACGGTCGAGGAGGAGGAAGGAACGCAGGACGCTGGGAAGACCGCGGCCCATGCCAAAGGTGGCGCGATCGACCTCGCGAGGATCGCTGGCAAGACCCGCCTCGCGAGGGAGACTGGAGGGATCAGCCTCGCGAGGATCGCCCGCAAGGCAACGCAGGCCTCCCTCCGCTGCCGCTGCAGCCAAGGAGAAACGAGGACCGTCATTAGGACGAGGGGGCTGGGGGCTTCCAGGAGCCACGCGTGATTGCCTGCATCCTGGGCGGAGCTCAAGCCCCAGCCTCTCAGCGCATCTTCAAGCAGTTCGCCCGCAAAGTGAATGCAGTCCTCCCCAAGCTCGAAGCCACGCGCCCTCTTAGGTGGTCGGCATGCGCCATCATGTTCAGCTCAGCGGATCAGCTCAAGTGCGCGGCCACAGCCGGAGTCCTCCCGATGCTCTGTTCCCCAATCATCAGCAACGTGCTAGTCACCAGGACCCTCGTCGATGGTGGGGCAGGGCTCAACATCCTGTCCGTGGAAACATTCAACAATCTTCAAGTGCCCTACAATCAGCTTCAGCCAACCAAGCCTTTCTCCAGAGTCACCGACGGCTCCACAGTCCTGATTGGGCAGGTTCGCCTCCCTGTCACCTTCAGGACACGTGACAACTACCACACAGAGCTCATCGACTTCGACGTCGCCCACATTTGCCTGCCGTACAACGCCATCCTCGGGTACCTAGCGCTGGCCAAGTTCATGGTCGTGACTCACCATGGCTACAACGTCCTCAAGATGCCAGGAAGTGGCGGAGTCATCACGGTGCCCTGCGAAGAGAAAGATGCGGTGTGCTCCCTGGAGCAAGCCTTTCAGGCTGCATCACTAGAAGACCCGGACCGTGGAAGCAGGAGGCTTCCCGAGACCGCCCCCAAGAAGAAGAAGACATCATCCGGCCCGGCCCCTCAGGAGGCAGATCCCTCAGGGCCCGCGCCTGCCCAGGCGGAACCTCCTTCCATCGCATAAGAAAGCGCGCCCGGTGCCCTCCTCAGGCAGGGCTCGGGGGCTCTCCCCTGGAGGGCCACCGACCTTGCCAAGATCACAAGGGAGGCGCTTGGGCACCACTTGGAGGCGTGTTTCGAAGCATGTTTCCCTCAAGAAGGAGCAAGGCAAGGAGGGCCAAACCCTCAGGAGTTTGTCAGCAAGGCCATTCAGGAGCTACAGGAGTCAAGAGTCATGAGAGGCAGTCGCCGCTTACCCGCTGTGGCTCCCCATCCAGGCGTGGATGGTGGGCTGCGCGCCTGCATCGACATACCAGGGCTCAACATAGCCGCCTCTCAGGAGCTCCTCTGGACCTCATGAGTGGGGCGCTGTGGAGGTCCACCCCACAGTTACATTCGCATGCCTTACGGCTTGCCGAACGCGGCTGCCACGTACCAGCGCCTCATGAGGGGCATCCTGGAGGCTAAAGAGGCCAGGCGTTCTGCAGCCCTGGCAGAGATGGAGATGGTCCGCGAGGAGCCACCAGCGCCTCCGGAGCCTCCCGAGGCCCCTGGGCCTGGGGGCTCGTGAGGATCGGCTTCCGCAGCTCACTGAGTCTGCTACACCAACACCCCTTCATCTTTAGCGCCATCAAGTGACATCTTTCTAGTTTCATTTCCAGCTGGGAGCGCCCCCCAGGGCTGCATTATTCCCAGGCCGCGTGGGTCCGTCCCTGCAGCGTGTATCCCTTTTATTTCATGTTCCTAGCTTACCTTGTCGGGGGCGCCCCTCGGGCTGCATCATCCCCAAGTCGCTCGGGCCAGACCCAGCGGCGTGTATCCCTTTTGCATTTATTTCGGGTAACGCATTCGACCCACCATGCTTGTTATTTGATGCCAGTCCACGGCACCTCTTCTTCTCCATGTCGATAGCTTGCATGTTAAAGGGGGGGTACCTGAGCATCGCGACTCAGGGCTCCTACCGGCTCTCCAGCCCTCACCCTCTGGCTTTGCCCACGGCATCACGCCCCGGCAAACCAGCGACGGCTGAGACCAGCTCGAGGGCCGGGACCCGAGGATGTAGAGCATCGACATCTAACCAAGCTTGCGCGTTAAAGGGGGGGTACCTGAGCATCACGACTCAGGGCTCCTACCGGCTCTCCAGCCCTCACCCTCTGGCTTTGCCCACGGCATTGCGCCTCGGCAAACCAGCGACGGCTGAGACCAGCTCGAGGGCTGGGACCCAAGGACGTAGAGTGCCGGCATCTAGCCAAATCTGCAGGAACACATCACAAGATAAGGCCCAATGCCACGCGCAACTCGCCTTGAGGTAGGGCTCCGTGAGTCCCGCGCTGGCTCACGGGTGCCCAGATACACCTCGTCAGGCCCTACCGTGCCAGCCACGTGTCAGGGCGGGGCTGTACACGCCCCGGGGGCTCCTCCCGGAGGGGAGCCCCCTCCCACGCACCAGTGGAAGCACCATGCTCTGCGCTGGCTGACGACACTGCTGAGGAGCGGCTATGCCCGTACACATACGGAAGTGCTATGCTCCGCGCTGGTGAAAAACAACTAAGGGTGGCCCCCGGGCCGCATCAACCTCAGGGAGCCCAGAGCTTAGTGTCTGGCCTCATCGCAACGCCTCCCCTCGAGAGTGCTGCGCGAGTGGGCTGGGCACGGGGGCTGCGCCAGGGTCACGCCCAGACGCACGCCACCCAGCCAGGCCCCTCGGGCCTGGTTCATCGCACGTCCCTCCCCGAGCGGAGCTAAGGTACGAAGGCCGTTTGAGCGTCAAGGGGGACTCCTGAGCATCCCGACTCAGGAGCCTAACTGGTCACGTAGCCCCTCACTCCTTAGTTCAGAAAGGCTAACGGCGGTTGAGGTATGCGCGGGGCCGGGCTCTGCAGACGTAGAACGGTAGATCCACCCACATCTCACCTCCCTACTTGATGTTCGTGCGCCAAGGGGGACTCCTGAGCATCGCGACTCAGGAGCCTAACTTGTCACGTAGCCCCTCACTCCTTGGTCCCGTCCTGGTTTCCGGTCGGGGCTAATGGCGGCTGAGGTATGCGCGGGGCCGGGCTCTGCCGGCGTAGAATATAAGCAAGTAAGAAGGAAAAGCGCAAATTTCAAGGAATTCAAAAGCAAATATTACAGTCCATACTATTATCACAATACCAAACGCAAGTTTAAACGCCTCCCCGAGGCATGGTACATGTGCAGGAATTAAAAGCAGGACAGGAGCCACAACGGAGTCACTTGTCGGTGGTGGAGCTGCGCGGAGCGGGTTTGCTTTATGGAGCCGCAGAGCCGGCAGCGCCTCGCTTCGGTCTGGTGCTGAAGGCCTGGAACTTCCCCAGTAATGCCTCCGCATGACCCTTCACGGCCTCAGCAGCGGCAGTGGCAAGCTCGCCGCTCGCCGGCTCTAGCAGGCTGTCGAGTTCGACGTTGGGGTCGCGAAGATAGATGTGGGTGAGGACCCGCGTCAGCGCTGCAGAAGACGAGACACGCGCCTCGGCCTCAGCTGTAGGGCCAAGGGCAATGGTAACGTCTTCAAGAGCGCAGACCAGGAAGGGAAGCAGCTTGGCGGGGCCGTCCTCGGTGCCGGCCAGTGGGCTCTCCAGGCCGCTATCATAAAGCGTCCTCAGCAAAGTGCGAGCCTTCACCTCCATCTTCATGAAGGCCACTCGATCCTCGGCAAGAACTCGTGCCTTGCCGTCCAGCTCGACCTTCTTCGCCTCCAACTCTTGCTCCAGCGTGCCTAGGCAGTCACGGCGCTTCTTGAGCTTGGCGTCCCGGTCCTGAACGGCCGCCTCGCGAGCTTTCATGCCTTCCTCCTGTTCCTGGCGAAGGCGAGCCTCCTCGGCGAGCTGGTCCCGCGGGCCCTGCAACTCACTCTCCAACGCTTTGCACTGACCTCGGACATCAGCCACCTCCCCCAAGGCGGCGTCATGAGCAGCCTTCGCCCCAAGGACGGCCTGCTTCTCCTCATCGCAAGCCATCGAGGCCTGGACCAGCGCCACCCGAATCGAAGCGTCGGAGCGAATCCACCTAGAAGCCAGCTCCAAGCGCCCGGCCACTAAACGAGGGTCGGCACCCAGAAGATCTTGTCGCAGCCGGTCCAGTTTGGCAGCAGCACGATCCAGAACAGTAGGAGGAGTCAGAGAAATAGCAGTCGGTGGAGTAGGAGGAGAAGGCGCCAGCATGACCACAGTATCCTGAGGCGGAGCCTGCTGCGCCCCAACGGCTGCGGTGGCGGCATCAGGCATGGGCACCTCAGGAGTCGCTTGGGCCGTGGGGGCTAAGCCCGCCCTAGCCGGCTCAGCCAGGCCTCGCGAGGACGACCGGGCAGGAGAGGCATGTGCCTTGCGGTCACCATCTTTCGCGGGCAGAGGCGCTGCCCCAGATGGGACCTCAGGAGACCCCTTCGGCCTCTTCGCCGCGGGCACCAGCCTAGCCGAGAGATGCAGACGTCAAGCCTCAGCAACAACACAAGAAACAAGACAGGAGTCGAGCACTTACAGGTCGTCGCTCACGAGCTCGAGCAACCTCCGGCTGTACTTGAAGCCCAAGAGCCGGCTGCAAGGGTCAGCCTCAAGGAGCTCGGGAGCAGGAGGCGCATCCGCGGATCGCCTCGGGGCAGGGGCAGACCCGCGGGGGATCAGCCCGGTCCTGTCCTTCCTCGGGATCGGGGGCAAGCTCCCGCCGCCCTGCTCATCGTCATCCTCGTCGTCATCGCTTGGTGAGAGGCAGAGAGTTCGGGACCTGCGCCGAGGGAGGGGAGCCCTCGACTCTCCGTCGGTCGCCTCAGAGTCAAGCCCTCTTTCCTGCTCCCCTTATCCCTTCTCATTGCTGGAGTCATCGGAGGACACGTCCACCGGGTCCTCGGGAGCCTCCGCGGGCACGGGCCCGTCCCCGTTGAAGACGGGCATGGACTCCACTACTTGCTCCCAGTCGTCGTGGAGGAACAGGGGCGTAGGAGCGCCCTCCGACCTCGCCACGTTGCCCACGACCAAGGATTGGAGGACCGCAGCCAGATCTTCGTCGGCCAAGACCGCGGGGCTCGGGTGGGGCCTCCACATCGGCAGTGAGTACTGACGAAGTGGAGCCAGCTGGTGCTCCAAGAATTCCCTCAGCAGCGATGCGCCGGTCAGCTTCACCGCCGCCATGCTGGCCGGCCTTAGATCCGCGTCCATCTTATCCAACACGGCTTCGCGCGGGGGTCCACGAGCTCCACTCGGGACCAATCTTCGGAGCTCGTGGGGTGACCCGTGGGCAAGGTCAGCCGATGGTGGATGCGCCCGGCATCTACCAAGACCCACTTGCTCCTGAAGCCCTCAATCCTCTTCCCGGGGTTCGAAATGGCAATGGAGCTACCGTACGCGACAAAACTCGCGCACGCAGAGATTGGACCACGAGAGGTCCGGAGGGAAAAATAGTGGCGCAGCAAGGCCACTAAGGGTTGCACCCCTACGTGAGCCTTGCAATAGTAGGCAAAGATTGCTAGAAGAAGGATAGAGTTGGGGTGGAGATGCAGAGCTTGCAGCTTGTAATGGCGGAGGACGGAGAGGAAGAACTCGGAGAAGGGAGGTACCAGACCGGCAGTGATGGCGCTTACAAAGAGCGGATAGAAGGTGCTCCCTTGGCCCTCAGGAAGGGCAGAGCCGGCCTTGAACACCTTCGCCCCATCGATTCCCTGCGCCGCCGCCATCTGGTGCACCCGGGCGAGGCTCGCCTCCGACACGTTCGGCGAGTCCAAGGCAGACGAGTACCAACCTCCGGCCGGGGACTGATGAGGCGCCATGGCTTCCTAGGTCACGCGATCGAAGTAGATCTGGAGATTTCGGAGGCAGGAAGGAGAGGCGCAAGAAAGGGGATCTGGGCAGCAACCGGAGAAAGCAAAAGAAGCAAGGCCTAGGCAGGTGCCGCTCCTTTATCAACTCGCGCGGCTGCTAGGGCACCCGTGTCCCATCAACCGCCACGCGGCGCCCAAGGCTGCAGGCTGTTAGGGCCCGCGGCGCTTCGCACTTGCCCTTTCGCCTCTCTGCTCGGCCAAGTCCGGGTGCGCCTTGGGCCCGGGGGCTACTGTCGGCGTTCTGGGAATGGGGGTCCCCAGACTTGCCTGCCTGCGGCCTGCGGCGTGGCTCAAAAGGGGGCCCAGCTCAACCTGGCAGTCGGGTCGGGTTTAGTCGGGTTGACCACTCCCGGACCCATGCCCGAATCCCTTATCGGGTCCGTCGCCCGCCCACGACCCTGCCCATGGGTCAAAGTTCAGACCCATGCCCGAACCCATCGGGTAACCCAACCCACTCGGGTACCCATCGGGTCCAAGTTATTATTAAATTGAATTAATTTCACACTTTCTCAGTGTGTTCAAATATACTAATTTCATTCCTTTCCAACAGGAAGGCGCAAAAAAAATTTGTTTTAAAAGTCACCAGACTAGAACGCAAGAGCAAGCTCTGCACCGAGGTGGTTCTTATATAGGCGTCCATCCTTTCTCACCGCGCTTCCACTTTCGAGGTGGTACTAATACCCAGGACGTTACCTTCGCTGCTACTAGCATTGTAGCACTAGCAGGCTAGCGACAGCCAATGGCCCGCCGATTACGTGACAATGGGCCGGACGCTTCTCTTGTGTTTTCCTGGCCCAATAGCTGCATTGTTGGACTGCCGAGAGAAAAACTACTACGTTCAAGTACTACTACTTGTCTATCACTAAAACAAAGTACTCCTACTTGTCTGATGCATGTGTTTGCGGTTCTATATAGCTAGAATATGCACCATATCTTAATTATATCTATTAGAGTTTATGATTATGAATATTAATCGGGCAGCCCATCGGGTTACTCATGGGCATAGATGAAGACCCATACCCTACCCATGACTAATCGGGTTGCCCATGGGTTTTACCCATGGGCGAAGATGAAGACCCATACCCTACCCATTCGGGTCGGGTGCCCATGGGCGGCCATACCCATGGGTCAAATTGCCGGGTTGAGGCCCAGCACGGCCCATCTTCATCAACACAAGCTCAAGACCCTCGTGAGGGGCCAAGCCTCGTGGGGCGGACGACAAGGAGCTTCCTCAAGCGTGGCCTCATCAGGCTGGCTCGCGAGGAGGCGGAGAGATCAAGGCGGGGTACCTCACGAGGTGCCCATGACGCAAGCCATGACGACCAAGGGCGTCAGGCGGGCGCCAGCCCACGCAGTGTCCCCCTTTCCTCTTTGGTGCAAAGGGAGCAAGCGCAGGCGAGAGCATCAAGCAAAGGCATCTATTTCGGTGCAACAAGACCAAGACCAGCAGAATGGCAGGATGGAGGTCATCGTGGAGCCCAAGCCGGCGTCACCACCAGAGCCTTTGGCAGGCGAGGACCAACTTTAGTCAGGATAAGTGACTAGATGTTCCCCTTCAAAATGGCCAATTGTTGGCGCCCTTCCCGCTCAATATTTGGGAGGAGGCCCAGGGCCTTTGCCTATAAATAGGACTAGCCACCACAAGGTAGGAACGAACGGGATCCTCACCAGGAAACCAGTAGAGAGAGTGACTGAACTCCCCCTAGTAGTTCATCGCACCAGCCGAGAACAGACCCTCGCAAGGCTGTTCTTCCTTGTATTGTTCATCGTCAGCCCAAGAGGCAATCCACCACACCACGCACTAGAGTAGGGTATTACACCGCAATGGTGGCTTGAACCAGTATAAACTCTGTGTCTCTTGTGATGTTCTTTTCATAGCTTAGATCCTAGCATGGCGGCGGGGTGCAGGTAGGTAGAGGGCGAGATCTCCGCGCGCACCCCAGTGTTCGAACCTCAAGGGTCTGCCGGAACCTGCAATCCGACACCTTCATAATCTTTCCTTTTACCTTTCAGGACATTGCTCTAGTGCAGCCTCTTCAGAAGAGCCGGATTGCCGAACTTGCATAGGAGAGAAAACCAAGGAGGCAACAGGCGTTGCGCACAGAAGGAAATACCCAGGTGGAATCTATTTACGATCGTTATACCTGTTTTATCTATCTGTACGCGGCCCCCTGGATAGGACATGTCAAATAGTCCTATTTATCTCCGCTTAATGCATCCATTGTAAACATACGCTTAAACGTATTATTCATCAATGGGAGATTATATATAGCATCAGCTTATTATTCTTATTTGAGCATTTTTTCTTATAAATGTTTATTTGATATTGCATCCATACACCTTAGTACGGTTAGTTTGCCAGGGGCTTCTCATGGCTCCCCGTAACACGGCAAGTAAAGTCCGAACACTTTCAACAGTGCGGCACCCCGAACTTATAGCACTATATGCATCAGCTCCAAATCATGTCTTGGGTCTACAATTGGGTTAGCCCGGCTCCCTTGTTTTGGTACCTTATGTTCCATTATATCAGCTAAGGTAGCGCAGGGAGAACTACTGCGATTGTGTCCCGGTTCTTCCAGACGAGCACCTCAGTAGAGAAAGCCGAAAACTGACCGGCATGATGTGGTGAGAGCTGGTCGCTGTTCGAGAGGTCTTAAAATCCTTAAAGATTTTTCTGCTTTAGGCAATAAATCGGCTTCGTCCAATCTAGGCGTATATAGCGCCCCAATTCGGCCTTCCGGATTCTAGGGGCTTCGCCAAAATTTAAAATTGTAGACTTCTATGGCTAAGTGAAAGTTATAAAGCCGCATAGTCCGATTGCCTTGTTCGTTGCGCTGGACTCAACCTGGCAGTCGGGTCGGGTTTAGTCGGGTTGACCACTCCCGGACCCATGCCCGAATCCCTTATCGGGTCCGTCGCCCGCCCACGACCCTGCCCATGGGTCAAAGTTCAGACCCATGCCCGAACCCATCGGGTAACCCAACCCACTCGGGTACCCATCGGGTCCAAGTTATTATTAAATTGAATTAATTTCACACTTTCTCAGTGTGTTCAAATATACTAATTTCATTCCTTTCCAACAGGAAGGCACAAAAAAAATTTGTTTTAAAAGTCACCAGACTAGAACGCAAGAGCAAGCTCTGCACCGAGGTGGTTCTTATATAGGCGTCCATCCTTTCTCACCACGCTTCCACTTTCGAGGTGGTACTAATACCCAGGACGTTACCTTCGCTGCTACTAGCATTGTAGCACTAGCAGGCTAGCGACAGCCAATGGCCTGCCGATTACGTGACAATGGGCCGGACGCTTCTCTTGTGTTTTCCTGGCCCAATAGCTGCATTGTTGGACTGCCGAGAGAAAAACTACTACGTTCAAGTACTACTACTTGTCTATCACTAAAACAAAGTACTCCTACTTGTCTGATGCATGTGTTTGCGGTTCTATATAGCTAGAATATGCACCATATCTTAATTATATCTATTAGAGTTTATGATTATGAATATTAATCGGGCAGCCCATCGGGTTACTCATGGGCATAGATGAAGACCCATACCCTACCCATGACTAATCGGGTTGCCCATGGGTTTTACCCATGGGCGAAGATGAAGACCCATACCCTACCCATTCGGGTCGGGTGCCCATGGGCGGCCATACCCATGGGTCAAATTGCCGGGTTGACGCTGGACACCTCCTTAAGGGACCAAACATTTGGATAAAGAGTGTCCGGGTTTTCCATGAACACCCTAGTACTAGTTACATGGGGGCGGAAGCCGACGACTGGCCTACTTTCAGAATTCTATAAACAGCCGCACAGAAGGTAATATTTTAAATCAAACAGTGCTACATAGCACAAGTAACTTCGTCTTTAAATTACAACAGCGGCAGAGGTACATTCAGTCAAAGATCTTCTCCTTGGTACATTCATCGGCCGCGAGACGAGCGCCCTTCATAACGCCATCATAGTACATCTCAGGATGGTGATGCGCCTTGCCCTCCGGCGGCCCGTCCTTCGCCAGCTTCTCCGCATCCAACTTGCCCCAATGCACCTTCGCGCGGGCAAAGGCCCGGCGGGCACCCTCAATACAAACGGATCGCTTGATCACTTCAAGCCGCGGACAGGCATTCACCATCCGCTTGATCAGGCCGAAGTAGCTAGTGGGCAGGAGCTCACTAGGCCACATCCGGACTATGAAATCTTTCATAGCCACTTCGGCCGCCCTGTGGAGTTCGACCAACTGCTTCAGTTGGTCACTCAGAGGTATTGGGTGTTCGGCCCCAGTATACTGGGACCAGAATAGCTTCTCCATTGAGCTCCCCTCCTGGGCACGGTAGAACTCCGCGGCATCTGATACGCTGCGTGGCAGATCTGCGAATGCCCCTGGAGAGCTCCGAATTCGGGTAAGTAAAAGAAACGCCTCCTCCACATGTTTGCTTTGCATAAAGAATTTCTTACACGCCGCTATCTTTTTGGCCTCCTGGATTTCCTGCTGTGCCTTCTCGGCTTCGGCCTTGGCGTCTTTCATATTCACAAGGGCCTTCGCAAGCTCGGCCTCTTTCATCTTCAGATCATGCTCCACGGACTCGAACTTCTTGCCGAGGTCCCGGAGCTCTTGCTGTACCTCGCCCACTCTAGCACTTTGCTTTTCGCGCTCCTTGCATTCCAAAGCCGCCTTGTCTTCGGCCTCGGACAGCGCTTTCTTCAGGGATGCCACTTCGGCGGTGGCCCCTGTTACACAGTCACGACGCTTTGGAGTTAGGCTAACCAATTTTGTCTATCCTTAAATACATAAGAGCGGGGAATCACTTACCCTCGTTCTCTTCGAGCTACCTCTTCATGAGGTCGAGCTCTCCCTGCGCCTGCTCCAGGTCCTGCTTTAGTTCGGCAACGTCGGCTGTGCGGGCAGCAGCGGCAAGTAGCACAGCCTACTTATTCACATGAATATTTATTATTAGACTCCTGCGGATTATAATTGACCCTTTGTTTGGTTTTTCTTTCCAAACACCAAACAGAGTATCAGGGGCTACTACCTATCGGGTGGTAATTTCACACATTTTTATTACTTACCTCAAAGCCTGTCAGGAGGCTGGTGCAAGCTTCGGTTAGTCCGCTCTTGGCGGACGAAACCTTCTGAATCACCGCACTCATAAGAGTACGGTGCTCTTCATCCATGGAAGCGCCGCGAAGCACTTCCAGCAGACGATCCGGCGCCTCGGGCGCAACAGAAGTCCTCGACGCAGACGGCTCGCCCTCCCTAACAAGGGGCTGCCAGCCTGAGTCCAGAACCATTGAAGGTTCCGGAATAGTGTTCGGCTGAGAGCCCGGCCTACTGTGGCTCTCATCGACACGATCCACGGAGATCTTGAACCCTGCATGTCCAACATCTGGAATCCCGCCTTGGGGCGTCTCCAGGGTCACCTCCCCCCGCTCTGGGAGCCTTCGGGACAACACCTTCGTATCATCCGCGGGCTGAGGAGTAGTGGCCGTCGGAAGCGAATTCATCTCCGAATCACTCAGGGACCCGGAAGAAGATACCTCGGGGTGAGCCCTGGCCGGACTGCATATATGTTCGGCGCTATAAAAAAGCTATGGATTGAAGTCATGATAGAGTGTGGACACTTACGATCGCACTAGGGGCTTCCCCCTGGGCAGCCACCCCTCCTTGCTGAAAGCGGCCGTGGCGGAGTAGTCCGGAAGGGACACCTTTCCCTTCTTGGACGCCCCAGCCTCCCCCTCCAGGGCGGCTTTCCTCTTTTTCTCCTTCCCAGTGCGGGGAGGTAGAGTTTCTTCTTGCTTCCTCCCGCCTTCGCGGGAGGAATTTGTCTCGTCATCATCGGACGACGTGGGTATGACGGCCTTGCGCCGAGGGCCTTTTCCGGCCCCTTGGTCCGCCTCCTCAGGCCCCTCATCCTTTTCGGACGAGGCGTCTTCTTCTTCTTCTTCCTCCCCTTCGTGGGAGGAGTGTGCCTCGTCGTCTTCAAATGAGGCTTCCGACACGACCTTACGCCGGAGACCCTTTCGGATCCCCGGGGCCTTCTTTTCGGCCTTCTTCTCCGGCACCTTGTAGGGCGCCGGGACTAGCATCTCCGTCAGGAGAGCATCAACAGGGCCTTCTGGTAGCGGAGCCGGACAGTCAATTTGCTCCGCTATTTCCACATAATCCTGAGCAAATATGCACAGTTACTTAAGACTCCCCCATGAGTATATTGGGAAGAACCGAATCCGGTGGTAGTCTGAAAACTCACCTCACTAGGAGGTCGCGCGGCGTGAAGCCCGTGGTCCTTGGATGTGGGAGGAGGTACTTTGAAGGCCTTGAACAACACCTTCCATGCACCTTTATGTGTCATGTCGTAGAGCCTCTGAAGCGTCTGGTGTTCGGCTGGTATGAACTCCCACAGGTTAAATGCCCGCCTTTGGCACGGGAGAATCCGGCGAACGAGCATGACCTGGATCACATTGACAAGCTTGATGTTCTTGTCCTTCATGCTCTTGATGCAGGTCTGGAGTCCGGTCAGCTCTGTAGATTCGCCCCAGGGCAGGCCCTTCCTTTCCCAGGAGGTGAACCGCATGGGGTTCCGGATCGGAACTCGGGGGCCGCCACCCAGTTGGCGCCGTGCGGCTCGGTGATGTAGAACCAGCCCGACTGCCATCCCTTCACGGTTTCTGCAAAGGAGCCATCAAGCCAAGTGACGTTAGGCATCTTGCCCACCATGGCTCCTCCGCACTCCACTTGCTGGCCGCTCACAATCTTCGGATCACGCAGAAGGTTTGCAGCCACAAGCCGAAATGAGGCTTGATGCGGAGGAAGGCCTCGCGTACGACGATGAATGCCGAGATGTTGAGGACGAAATTCGGAGCTAGATCATGGAAATCTAGCTCGTAGTAGAACATGAGCCCGCGGACGAAGGGATGAAGTGGGAATCCCAGTCCATGGACGAAGTGGGCGACAAACACGACCCTCTCGTGGGGTCCTGGGGTTGGAATGACCTGCCCGACATCCGGTAGCCGGTGCGCTATGTCTGCGGCCAAGTATCCGGCCGCCCGAAGATTTGTGATATGATTCTCCTTGACGGTGGAAGCCACCCACTTGCCTCCTGCTCCAGACATGTTTAGCTGTGCGGAGAAGACTTGGGCTTGGGCACTGGAGCTCGAGGGGGCAAGAGTGGGCAAGGGAGAAAGAAGGTGTGGGTAAAAATGGGGAAATCTTATCCCTTTATAGAGGTGACGAAAGCGGTGCGCCTCCCCACTTGCCCGTTGGGAATCGCTTGCTTCCCAAGCGCCACGATTGATGGCGTGGTGGGATTACCCATGCCCATATTGATGAGAATCCCGTGATAAGGGGACACGATCTCTGCTTTGATAAGACATGTCAAGGAAACTGCCTCGCAATACGCGCTGTGGCTGGTTGTAGGAAAACGGTTCGAATAATGACCCGACCGTAATGACACGTCGTGTTGTCTAAAAAGTTGTCAGCAGATTGCATTTGTGAAATATCATTCTCTCTATGGTGGCATATGAAGATCATTTTGTGGATCCGGACACGATTCAAGTGTTCGATAATTACTTTGGAGTATTCGGAGAAGGAACCCGCCTTGCAATGACGAAGACAAGACTGCGCGCCGGACTCATCGTCATTGAAGCCTGGTTCAGGGGCTACTGAGGGAGTCTTGGATTAGGGGGTATCCAGACTGCCGGACTGTATACATCATCCGGACTATTGAAGCGTGAAGATACAAGACTCAAGACTTTGGCCCGTGTCCGGATGGGACTCTCCTTTGCGTGGAAGGCAAGCTTGGCGATCCGGATATTGTGTTTCCTTCCTTGTAACTGGCTCCATGTAAACCCTAGCCCTCTCCGGTGTCTATATAAACCGGAGAGGTTGGTCCTTAGAAGGCCGATCACAATTATAATCATACCATCATAGGCTGGCTCTTAGGGTTTAGCCTCTACGATCTCGTGGTAGATCTACTCTTGTACTACTCATATCTTCAATCTTAATCAAGCAGGAAGTAGGGTTTTACCTCCATCGAGAGGGCCCGAACCTAGGTAAACATTGTGTCCCTTGCTTCCTGTTACCATCAGCCTAGACGCACAGATCGGGACCCCCTACCCGAGATCCACCAGTTTTGACACCGACAGCAGGCTTTTCAACCAAGTGCGGGCGGTCCCATCCAACATCATGGTAAAGTACTTGACCATCGCAGCATCACTAACCTCTAGTAACTCCATGGCCATCTCGTAACTTTCAATCCATGCCACGGGCTGTAAGTCGGCCGTATAATTAGGCACCTTCCTAGGTCCCTTGAAATCCTTGGGAAAATGTTCGTTACATAGAGCCTGCACCAGACAGGGGACACCTCTGGTCCTGGTGGCCACGCCTGCCTCGATAGAAATCATCGGATAAACCGGATAAGGCTGGTAAGCCGTTAGCTGAGCCGCCTGTTCAGCCGCCTGCTGAGCCGCCCGCTCAGCCCCTTGACGTATCCTGTCTTGATCCCCCAAGTTAAGGGCTCCATTGCACGTCGGGTCATGCCCGCCTGGCTGGTTACGGCGTCGGGCATTGCTTGAAACGGCCGCTGAGTCCTTGTGCCTGCTATAACTCAGGCTTTGGCTTGGACGGGGGGTTGAATGAATCTTGTCTCGGCTATACAAGTACGCCTTCTATTGTGCTAAGGCCATCTGAAGAAGTTATCTAACCCGGCGGGTTTCAATTGCCGCCGGAGAGTCGCCATCCATCGAGAGAGCCACCAGTCGTGCCGCCGCCGCGGTCATGTCCTCCAACGGGTTAGAATAATGACCCGATGGTGTCGGTACATACTGAGGTGGAGCAGTATTCATACGGGGGGGCATCACCTGTGGTTGAACTGGCGTCCCAACCCCGGGTGTCACAATCCGGTCTATTTTCGGCGGGTTACTGGGCCCTGCACCGGGTGTATGGAAAAGGTTTCGAGGATCATAAACCGGAGGGAGCCGAGACTGAGTCTTCTGGTATCTTCTCCTCATGACCTCATTGGACGCATTCTGATCCTGCATGAGCTGGAAAGCCTGCGCCTGAATCCGCTGGGCCTGAGCATCCAGAGCCGCCCGCTCTGCAGTCATCCTGACATCTTCCGCTGCCAGATCTTCCTTAGCTTCCACTATATCTAGTTTCAGCTGCGCCACTTCCGCATCATGTTGAGCTTGATCCGCCGGGTTGACCACGGCGGTTAATAGAGCGGTCATCTTGTCCGTAAGATCCAACAGCACCTGAGTCGGCGAGCGCACAGGGCCTCCTGCCCCGGCTGCTGCTGACCCGGAGGTTATTGCTACCGCAGTTGTGGAGTCTTGAATAGGTTGTGTGTCGGCCATGAAGATTCCGACCCTGCTCGGCGGCTCAAGGAAATCCGGAATACTGCTGCCATCGGAACAGCCCCCAAGCTCGTCATCTTGCAGTTGATACAACAAATCTGTCTCGCCTGTGGACGACTCACCATCAGAATAGATGGTCGTCTCACCGCCAGATGCAGATCCTTTAGAGAACCCTCCGTGGATGCATCCCCCGAAGGCATGCTTCATAGCAAGCAGAGCTCGGGCGGGTCTCGCACGCTGAGCCGTCTCGACAAATTTCGGTGCAGATGTCCGGCTCAGGGCCCGCCTCACCGATCTTGCCGATGAAGACGTGAATTCCACCAAAGGGGACCCGATACCCGTACTCAATTGAGCTGACGTCGGTGCCCCAGCCTGCGTCGTCGATGTAGAGATTGCCGCAATGACTCTTGGTCATCTGGCCCATAGCGTATCCCTTGAGCCATTCAAAGCTGCCCTTCAAGAACTCAAATCCACCGTGCACTGGCCCCACGGTCGGCACCAACTGTCGTGGAATTGTCACGGCAGATGTCATAGTGAAAGGACTTAGTCGTGGAGCCATCGCAACTAGGAAGCTTAAAGGGGTTAATCGGGACAAAGGACACGAGGTTTATACTGGTTCGGCCCCTTGCGGTGAAGGTAAAAGCCTATGATCCAGTTTTGAGTGGGATTGCTTATGTCTTGATAACCAGGGAGCGAATCGCTTGACCTAGCTCTCGATTTGATGTTACTTGCCTTGAACCGCCATCAAGTCGTCCCTTTATATACAGAGGTCGACGCCCAGCGGCTTAGAGTCTCGGTCGGTTCATAAATAGTGTCCGGCTCGGTCTCTTAACTATTCTTGCCTTACAATACAAGTCACGCACATATGGCGGTTTATCACTACGGGCCTTAAGTCGCCTCTGGGCTTTGGGCCCTTAACTGAACCACCATCTCTATCCTTGGTCTTGGGCTTCAAGAATATTTGTAAGTATAACCCGGCCCCTCCTGGGCGGGTCATACCAATAGTTATATCCCCAACACCATGGCAATAATCAAGCCAAAAATAGAGCCAGCGCGTGCACTATTTTTCTAGGCCTCCTTTATCTTTGTGGGCCTTCGACACTCAACGCAATGCGATGGCCCAACCAGAGCTTAGTTTCAACTTGGGCCCTATAAGTAAGTTTTTTTTCTTCTGCGGTCGGTGTTGTCTAACGAAATTGAAGAAACTGGAAGTGTACAAAACTGACGAAACTGACATGATCCACAAATTAAGAAACATAGAGCATAGAGCACATGATCCACAAATTTAAGAAAATCCTTGTCACGCCCAATATGCGACCCTATCCAAAAGGAACTCGAAGGTCCCACCAAGGATAGACCCGCATATTGAAACGCTTTTGCAAGGTGGATATCATTACATCAACATTACGTAATAGATGGGGATACATACATAAGGCATACAATGCCACATGAATACAACATCACAATACATAGGAGCATCATCCGACTACGGATGAAACACAAACAGAAACTCAAACGACATCCACCCTGCTATCCCAGGCTGCCGACCTAGAACCTATCCCCTGATCGAAGAAGACGCAGAAGAAGAACTCCAAAACAAGCAAGCATCGCTCTCGCGTCAGAATCATCGGATAAACATGTACCTGCAACTGTTGTTGTAGTAATCTGTGAGCCACGAGGACTCAGCAATCCCATTACCATGGGTATCAAGACTAGCAAAGCTTAAAGGAGAGGAAGTGGTAAAGTGGTGAGGTTGCAGCAGCGACTAAGCATATATGGTGGCTAACATACACAAATAAGAGCGAGAAGAGAGCAAGTGGAATGGTCGTGAAGCTAGTAATGATCAAGAGGTGATCCTGAACACCTACTTACGTCAAACATAACCCAGAAACCGTGTTCACTTCCCGGACTCCGCCGAAAAGAGACCATCACGGCTACACACGCGGTTGATGCGTTTTAATTCGTATCTGGTGCCAAGTTATCTACAACCGGACATTAACAAATTCCCATCTGCCTATAACCGCAGGCACGGCTTTCGAAAGATTATACCCTGCAGGGGTGTCCCAATTTAGCCCATGATAAGCTCTCGCGATCAACAAAGGATATACCTTCTCCCAGGAAGACCCGATCAGACTCGGAATCCCGGTTTACAAGACATTTCGACAATGGTAAAACAAGACCAGGAAAGCCGCCCGATGCGCCGACAATCCCGATAGGAGCTGCACATATCTCGTTCTCAGGGCAACACCGGATAAGCGAAGCGTACAGGAACCGACGTAACACAAGTTGCCAAGGGATGGTCCCGCACGGTGCTCTAGTTTGGACCAACACTTAGACAAGCATTGGCCCGGGGGGCTATAATAAAGATGACCCTTGGGTTAATTACTCCCAAGGGAAATATAGGTGGTGGTGAGGCAAATGGTAAAACCAAGGTTGGGCCTTGCTGGAGGAGTTTTATTCAAAGCGAACTGTCAAGGGGGTCCCATACATCACCCGACCGCGTAAGGAACGCAAAATTCGGGAACATAACACCGGTATGACAGAAACTAGGGCGGCAAGAGTGGAACAAAACACCAGGCAAAAGGCCGAGTCTTCCACCCTTTACCAAGTATATAGATGCATTAATAATATAAGAGATATTGTGATATCCCAACCAAAATCCTGTCCACCATGGAGCAATCTTCAACTTCACCTGCAACTAACAACGCTATAAGAGGGCTGAGCAAAGCGGTAACATAGCCAAACAATGGTTTGCATAGGAAAGGTGTCAAAGGTTAGAGGTTCATGGCAATATGGGAGGCTTGATAAACAGGTGATAGGTAGCGCAGCAAAGCGATAGAACGAAGCAACTAGCATAGCAATGATAGTAGTGAGATCCAGGGTAGCGGTCATCTTGCCTGAAATCCCGCAAGGAAGAAGAACGACTCCATGAAGAAGATGAACGGATGAAGCCGAACCAAGCGTAGATGAACGAGTCCTCACGATCGCAACGAAACGGGAACTATCGAGAAGAAGCACATAACAAGGTAAACACACCACACATGAACAAGGCATGATTCACAAACAAGCATGATGTATGACAAAGCTACGTGAGGCTACTCATGGCAAGAGATGATACAAACAAGAGCAACACATCAAGGCAAGTTTAAATGAGGCCGGGAACAACATATAAAAATTCTGGTAAGTCCTCAAATACTAATTTCGTAGTTGGTCCAGATCTGAATAAACATTATGTTCGAGTTGTTAAACAACAAGTTAAGATGCACCAAGATGATCTACACGAGATTCTAGTCAAGTTACATATAAAGTTCAATTAGTTCGGAGCTACGGCCTAGAAGATATGAGCAAAACAAGTTAACATGGCATTGATGCAAAATGCATACAAACATCAAGCAAACACCTCAAAACAAGGATGCAACATGATAATATGAAACTACATGCAAAACTAAGCAAGTTTCATATAAAGCACACTCAAAACGGAGCAACGGTTCAACACACACACTCTATACAAGTTATAGCAACAATCCGTCCAAAACAGCAACTAGGCATATTACAAGCATCAAAACAACATGCTACAGCACCCCAACATGATAACAAAAGGCATGGGCATGATGTACAGGTAAAGCATAACAAAACATGAACACTGAGCTATCTCTAGAAACTACTAGAACATGCTCAAACACACATGGTAAGATTGCAAACAATAACAATTCAGACTTTGCAGAAAATAACATCAGGTTGCAATGTTTAGAGCTATCAAACAACATGTTACAGGAACTTATCATGGCAAACAAAGGCATGGCATGAATCTACTAATTGCATAGATCAAGAGTCCCTTACTGACCATAAGCCAAAAAGGATCAGAAAATATGATGGCACCCATGTAAACATGGCAAGTTATATTACAGATTCATACATGGCAGAAACAGAATTATGAAGGCATGTTGGTGAGCTTGTGCAACTCACTACAGAGCAATACATGGCATGGCAAGGCAACCAACAGTAAGAAGGCATGTTTATGAAGCTAAGCATGGCAAGAGCAAGTCCATAGGTGCAAGGATCAACTACAACAACCTTGGCAAAATTGAATAACATGTAAACAATCTGCCAGGAAACATTTTGTAGCAAAAGTAGAGCACGAAAATGACATGCTAGACTACTCCATAATTGCCAACAGGGGTATGAATGGATAGACAATAACCATATGTTCAAAACATCCTTACTGAAGTATCTCAAAATAAGCATGTATCTCTCTGTAGCATCATGTTTACATGGCATCAAAATAACAGCAGAACAGGGACTAAAATCAGCAACATCACGATGCCTAGTTTGCATGCTTGTGCTAGTCACCACATTGATCACAAAAATACATGGTAAGCACCTCTGTAAAGAAGACATAGCATAGATCAAAACACGTGTAGACATCAACCTCATAGGATGCACACATCAATCATGGCAAAAATGACAAAAGAGCTCGTTCTGATAACAGACAGCAGATAACATTATGAAGCACTCTTGCAACGATGATTCAGGCATCAAGATGACCTCAAATGAATATGATGCAATGGAACGAAATGATGTACTCGTCGAGACAAACAATTTGACATATTACACGCATGAAACGGAGCTACATGCATGGAGATACAGCCGGTCGAACATGGCATGAAAATTATACAGATCTGGGACTTAGGCGAAATTTGGACCTCGGGGGAAAAGTCAACGCGCCGCGGATCTCGCCGGAGTTCGTCGCCGGAGATGACGAAGGAGGGCCCAGGGTGGCCGGATTGGAGGCGGGGCGACGGTTCCGGGCGGCTCCTACCCGGATCTGGCTGGAGGCGAAGCCCGGCGGCGAGGGGAAGGCCAGAGTCGGCGCGGGGAACGACGGAGGGCGCGGGCTCCGGCAAGCCTCCGGTGGCCGGAGCTGCGAGGCGGGGCGGCAGGGCCAGCGGAGGCGCGGGGCAGGCGAGGCACGGCCAGGCCAC
>NC_041393.1:128839762-128846508 GCF_002162155.2 Triticum dicoccoides
CCGCGCAGGCCGGCTGCGGGCCGCGCGGGCCGCGGGCAGCAGACGGCAGCGGCGGCCACGTAGCACCACGCGATTGGACGGGGGAAGCGGGGCGGACGTGTCCGGCGCCGGGCGGATGCGTCCGACGGCGACGAGGGGAAATTTTTAGGGTTAGGGGCGATTTGATCCGCGAATTTCGGGAGAGGGGCATATTTATAGGTAGAGGGAGCTAGGAGAGTCCAAATGAGGAGCGGTTTTCGCCCACACGATCGTGATCGAACGACCGAGAGCATGGAGGGGAGTTAGATGGGTTTTGGGCCACTTTGGAGAGGTGTTGGGCTGCAAAGAGAAGGGGGGTTTTACAGTTACCCGGTTAACCGTTGGAGTACCAAACGACCTCCAAATGGCACGAAACTTGACAGGCGGTCTACCGGTGCTATACCAAGGCCGCTTGGCAAACCTCAATCCATTCCGAGAAAGTTTAACACCCGCTCACGAAGAGAGGCGAGAAGGGGACGTCGGATGACATAGGAGCGCCGGATTGCAAGACGGACAACGGGGAAAAAGGCTCGGATGCATGAGACGAACATGTATGCAAAAAGAGATGCACATGATGACATGATAAAATGCAACACGCAAGCAAATGACATGGCAACGACGGCGAATAACTGGCAGACACCTGGCGCATTGAATCCGGGGCGTTACAACACTCCTCCACTAACAAGAGATCTCGTCCCGAGATCTTAGGACCGAGATGGAAGAGAAAAAGGGATGAGGTGAAACAAGAACTCAAGAGAAGAAGCAAAGAATCGAGAGCACTCGAGAAAAGAGAGGAACGACGAGAATGACAAGAATCGGAAGCTCACGGAATCAAATAGACTATGAAACAACTCCGGTTAAAACGAGATAAGAAACGAATAAGACTGAAAGGATTTAGGCAGCACTCCGGTTGAAAATGGAAGTAAAAGAACATGAACTAGAGAGGATGGAATGATACTTGGTGAAGACATGACACAAAACTCCGGAAAGAATTGAAATAGAATTGAAAGAAAAGAACTTAGAAGGATTGAATTGATTTGAATATCTGAGAAGAACGAAGAAATGCAAAACTCCACTTCAAAAGAATACAGAGAATTAATTGCACTTCAAGACGCAAGAAGAAAAGATACTTGAACTTCACGGACGAGAATCTTGATAAACACTTGAAGAATGAATTAAATCATGAAGATCCACCATGAAGAACTCCGGTGACAAAAGACGATGAGATAGAATGAAGGATGAAATAATAAGATGAGCATTGCGATGATTTAGATGGAGGTTCCGATGAGATGGCTGAGGAAATTGAACTCCGGAAAAGAAAAGATGGAAAACACTAGGAACTAGAATTTATTCAACACGAATAAACTCTGAAGGAAGGGATCACTCACTTTGAGGAAATAAGAATAAGATTTATTGTATGCTTATCCTTCATCAAATTAAATTGATGACCAACCATGGATTTTTGCGTATTACTTATTCTTGTTGAAAAAGAATTGAGCA
The DNA here is from genome assembly GCF_002162155.2 of Triticum dicoccoides. NCBI lineage: Eukaryota > Viridiplantae > Streptophyta > Magnoliopsida > Poales > Poaceae > Triticum > Triticum dicoccoides. Next base: position 128,841,281 of record NC_041393.1, read on the forward strand.
GTGACATATCACAAACTTAAGAAGGTCTTCCTGAACCACCGGTAAGATTGGAAAGATCGGATGAATTAAAATGATAATCAAGGAAAAAAATCTTGAATGAACCACCGTAAGAAATGAAAATGACTGATGAAAGGGACTAAAACACCGGGAAGGATTAGAAGAACCAATATGCTCAAGGGGATTTAGATACAAGAGAACGGGAAGAACTTGATCTGATTAAAGAGCACTTGAATGAAGCACCGGGATAATTAGAGAACGGTAACTGGAATGATGGCCTCCGGTGAAAAGAAACGGGAAAAGAACTTCTGACATACTCCGGATGGGTAAGAAAAGGAATATCTGACGAATGGAATAATTCGAGACTGATAACATGAAGCTAGAACCATGAATCTTCAGGAGAACAGACAAGATTTAGAAGGAACTCTTCTTCGATCTTCAAATGATGACGGGAAACACCACCAAAATTACTGAGATACTCCGGTAGAATGACAAGCGAAGAGGTTGAGCCAACAATGAAATGATTAGAAATTGATCTTGGAAAGGCATCTGACTGATGAAATTCATACTTACGTCACACTTTGAAAAGAATTTGAGAATAACTCCGGGAAATTAGAAGAGTCAGGTAAGATCCTGGGAAAAGACCTGTGGGTTAGGGCCCACTGAAGAGATAACACTGTTGGAAAGGATTGTTGAAGGATAGATAATGCACCGGAACAATTGAAATATTCGAATGAGGTGACAACCTCGAATTAATTCGAACACAGACGAATCTCCTGAGATGTCTTGAACTCCGGAATGATAAACTGGCGAGAGGCGAACGAGCAGGGAAAATACTTGATCGAAGGGAAAGAATGCGATCACCCGAAAAACTTGAATTGAATCCACCGGAAAAAGAAAAGGGATGAAGAATGTCAAACGAGACGAGAATTCACCGATTGAAATAATTGAGGCAAGATTGAAGAGGCTCCACACGAATGAAATTGATGGTCGAAAGAGACTGAGGCTCTGGGAAGAAGAAGGTGCGAGGGCGGGAAAACAAAGGCAACTTTGAAGGGGGGACCGACGAATATCTTGAAGAGAAAACACCGGTTGAAAACATTGAGGAGAGAGAGCAAAAACTTCGCACGAGTAGGATGGATACTCGATTACGAACTCCGGTTTCGAGAAGAAGAAGGGCAGGCGGGTGGGAAAAGAAAACAACTGAGGACAGAGAAACAACTTCATTGAGAGCAAACTGAGGATTGAACTCAAGATGAAGAGGCTCGAGTCGACTTGACGAGAAATTGCACCGGATGCAAAGAGAAGAGAACCAACGATCGGAAAAAACCAACTGCGTGATCCTAAAGAAAAATTTGAAGGGGAAGAGGAGTAATTCAAAACACCTACGTCAAGATTCCTGACCAGAGCGACGAAGGGGGCTGAGAGTAAAAAGAATTCCTACTCTCCGATATAACTAGACTCCGAAAACAGTTTTCATCTAGACTCGACAACGGCCAAACTACACGATCAATTAAGGGGGGCTCCTAGGGTCGGTCGAGGCTCTGATACCAACTTGTCACGCCCAATATGCGACCCTATCCAAAAGGAACTCGAAGGTCCCACCAAGGATAGACCCGCATATTGAAACGCTTTTGCAAGGTGGATATCATTACATCAACATTACGTAATAGATGGGGATACATACAGAAGGCATACAATGCCACATGAATACAACATCACAATACATAGGAGCATCATCCGACTACAGATGAAACACAAACAGAAACTCAAACGACATCCACCCTGCTATCCCAGGCTGCCGACCTGGAACCTATCCCCTGATCGAAGAAGACGCAGAAGAAGAACTCCAAAACAAGCAAGCATCGCTCTCGCGTTAGAATCATTGGATAAACATGTACCTGCAACTATTGTTGTAGTAATCTGTGAGCCACGAGGACTCAGCAATCCCATTACCATGGGTATCAAGACTAGCAAAGCTGAAAGGAGAGGAAGTGGTAAAGTGGTGAGGTTGCAGCAGCGACTAAGCATATATGGTGGCTAACATACACAAATAAGAGCAAGAAGAGAGCAAGCGGAACGGTCGTGAAGCTAGCAATGATCAAGAGGTGATCCTGAACACCTACTTACGTCAAACATAACCCAGAAACCGTGTTCACTTCCCGGACTCCGCCGAAAAGAGACCATCATGGCTACACACACGGTTGATGCGTTTTAATTCGTATCTGGTGTCAAGTTATCTACAACCGGACATTAACAAATTCCCATCTGCCTATAACCACAGGCACGGCTTTCGAAAGATTATACCCTGCAGGGGTGTCCCAACTTAGCCCATGATAAGCTCCCGCGATCAACGAAGGATATACCTTCTCCCAGGAAGACCCGATCAGACTCGGAATCCCGGTTTATAAGACATTTCGACAATGGTAAAACAAGACCAGCAAAGCCGCCCGATGTGCCGACAATCCCGATAGGAGCTACACATATCTCGTTCTCAGGGCAACACCGGATAAGCGAAGCGTACAGGAACCGACGTAACCCAAGTTGCCAAGGGATGGTCCCGCATGATGCTCTAGTTTGGACCAACACTTAGACAAGCATTGGCCCGGGGGGGCTGTAATAAAGATGACCCTTGGGTTAATTACTCCCAAGGGAAATATAGGTGGTGGTGAGGCAAATGGTAAAACCAAGGTTGGGCCTTGCTGGAGGAGTTTTATTCAAAGCGAACTGTCAAGGGGGTCCCATAAATCACCCGACCGCGTAAGGAACGCAAAATCCGGGAACATAACATCGGTATGAGGGAAACTAGGGCGGCAAGAGTGGAACAAAACACCAGGCAAAAGGCCGAGTCTTCCACCCTTTACCAAGTATATAGATGCATTAATAATATAAGAGATATTGTGATATCCCAACCAAAATCCTGTCCACCATGGAGCAATCTTCAACTTCACCTGCAACTAACAACGCTATAAGAGGGCTGAGCAAAGCGATAACATAGCCAAACAATGGTTTGCATAGGAAAGGTGTCAAAGGTTAGAGGTTCATGGCAATATGGGAGGCTTGATAAACAGGTGATAGGTAGCGCATCAAAGCGATAGAACGAAGCAACTAGCATAGCAATGATAGTAGTGCGATCCAGGGAAGCGGTCATCTTGCCTGAAATCCCGCAAGGAAGAAGAACGAGTCCATGAAGAAGATGAACGGATGAAGCCGAACCAAGCGTAGATGAACGAGTCCTCACGATCGCAACGAAACGGGAACTATCGAGAAGAAGCACACAACAAGGTAAACACACCACACATGAACAAGGCATGATGCACAAACAAGCATGATGTATGACAAAGCTACGTGAGGCTACTCATGGCAAGAGATGATACAAACAAGAGCAACACATCAAGGCAAGTTTAAATGAGGCCGGGAACAACATATAACAATTCCGGTAAGTCCTCAAATACTAATTTCATAGTTGGTCCAGATCTGAATAAACATTATGTTCGAGTTGTTAAACAACAAGTTAAGATGCACCAAGATGATCTACACGAGATTCTAGTCAAGTTACATATAAAGTTCAATTAGTTCGGAGCTACGGCCTAGAAGATATGAGCAAAACAAGTTAAACATGGCATTGATGCAAAACGCATACAAACATCAAGCAAACACCTCAAAACAAGGATGCAACATGATAATATGAAACTACATGCAAAACTAAGCAAGTTTCATATAAATCACACTCAAAACGGAACAACGGTTCAACACACACACTATACAAGTTATAGCAACAATCCGTCCAAAACAGCAACTAGGCAAGCATCAAAACAACATGCTACAGCACCCCAACATGATAACAAAAGGCATGGGCATGATGTACAGGTAAAGCATAACAAAACATGAACACTGAGCTATCTCCAGAAACTACTAGAACATGCTCAAACACACATGGTAAGATTGCAAACAATAACAATTCAGACTTTGCAGAAAATAACATCAGGTTGCAATGTTTAGAGCTATCAAACAACATGTTACAGGAACTTATTATGGCAAACAAAGGCATGGCATGAATCTACTAATTACATAGATCAAGAGTCCCTTACTGACCATAAGCCAAAAAGGATTAGAAAATATGATGGCACCCATGTAAACATGGCAAGTTATATTACAGATTCATACATGGCAGAAACAGAATTATGAAGGCATGTTGGTGAGCTTGTGCAACTCACTACAGAGCAATACATGGCATGGCAAGGCAACCAACAGTAAGAAGGCATGTTTATGAAGCTAAGCATGGCAAGAGCAAGTCCATAGGGTGCAAGGATCAACTACAACAACCTTGGCAAAATTGAATAACATGTAAACAATCTGCCAAGAAACATTTTGTAGCAAAAGTAGAGCACGAAAATGACATGCTAGGCTACTCCATAATTCCCAACAGGGGCATGAATGGATAGACAATAACCATATGTTCAAAACATCCTTACTGAAGTATCTCAAAATAAGCATGTATCTCTCTGTAGCATCATGTTTACATGGCATCAAAATAACAGCAGAACAGGGACTAAAATCAGCAACATCACGATGCCTAGTTTGCATGCTTGTGCTAGTCACCACATTGATCACAAAAATACATGGTAAGCACCTCTGTAAAGAAGACATAGCATAGATCAAAACACATGTAGACATCAACCTCATAGGATGCACACATCAATCATGGCAAAAATGACAAAAGAGCTCGTTCTGATAACAGACAGCAGATAACATTATGAAGCACTCTTGCAATGATGATTCAGGCATCAAGATGACCTCAAATGAATATGATGCAATGGAATGCAATGATGTACTCGTCGAGACGAACAATTTGACATATTACACGCACGAAATAGAGCTACATACATGGAGATACAGCAGGTCGAACATGACATGAAAATTATACAGATCTGGGACTTAGGCGAAATTTGGACCTCGGGGGAAAAGTCAACGCGCCGCGGATCTCGCCGGAGTTCGTCGTCGGAGATGACGAAGGAGGGCCCGAGGTGGCCGGATCGGAGGCGGGGCGACGGATCCGGGCGGCTCCTGCCCGGATCTGGCCGGAGGCGAAGCCCGGCGGCGAGGGGAAGGCCGGAGTCGGCGCGGGGAACGGCGGAGGGCGCGGGGAACGGCAAGCCTCCGGTGGCCGGAGCGGCGAGGCGGGGCGGCGGGGCTGGCGAGGCGCGGCCAGGCCGCGGAGGGGCGGGGCC
>NC_041393.1:128847017-128926810 GCF_002162155.2 Triticum dicoccoides
GGCGGCGGCGGCCACGTGGCACCACGCGATTGGACGGGGGAAGCGGGGCGGACGTGTCCGGCGCCGGGCGGACGCGTCCGGCGGCGGCGAGGGGAAATTTTTAGGGTTAGGGGTGATTTGATCCGCGAATTTCGGGGGAGGGGCATATTTATAGGTAGTGGGAGCTAGGAGAGTCCAAATGAGGAGCGGTTTTCGCCCACACGATCGTGATCGAACGACCAAGAGCATGGAGGGGAGTTAGATGGGTTTTGGGAAACTTTGGAGAGGTGTTAGGCTGCAAAGAGAAGGGGGGTTTTACGGTTACTCGGTTAACCGTTGGAGTACCAAACGACCTCCAAATGGCACAAAACTTGACAGGCGGTCTACCGGTGCTATACCAAGGCCGCTTGGCAAACCTCGGTCCATTCCGAGAAAGTTTAACACCCGCTCACGACGAGAGGCGAGAAGGGGACGCCGGATGACATAGGAGCGCCGGATTGCAAGACGGACAACGGGGAAAAAGACTCAGATGCATGAGGCGAACACGTATGCAAAAAGAGATGCACATGATGACATGATAAAATGCAACACGCAAGCAAATGACATGGCAACGACGGCGAATAACTGGCAGACACCTGGCGCATCGAATCTGGGGCGTTACAATCCTAGAGCACATGATACACGAATTTAACCAAATACTAGAGCAAATGACACCACACTAATAACACCTCTAACGAGTGATGACCAGCAAGATAGCAAATCCTAGAGCAACTATACAAAAAAGAAAGGAATAAAATCCTAAAGCTATCAGATTCGCCTACTTGTTCAATTCAATCATCTGCTTCAAGTTCTTGTTCATCTTATTTAATTCCCCCTTCAGATATGCATCCCCAAATGTCAGAGCGGCACTTTCAGAGACCAAATTCGTTGGTGCTAACGGCAGATTGAGCAACCGGGTTGGGGCCACATTGAATTGAATTCGCTTAATGTAGTCATCCAGCCATTAAAATGTGTGCATTTCTTCAAGATCTGAAACGAAAACATGAACCCTAAATCCCAGATCCAAGGAAAAGAATAAAAAGCAAATAGAAAAAGAAATCAAAGAAAAATCATGAGATCTAACCTGCCCCTCTGGCTTGCTCTCGCATTTCACGAACTCGCGCCCATAGTTGCCGTTCTTGACCTCCTTCGAAGTCAACCGTATTAGTGGCACGTTGCGTGGGCAGTCAGGACATCACTCCATGGGAAGTGGACCATACTGGGTCCAACGAGGGGTGGGAGGCTGAAGTGGAGCTCGACATATCACCCAAAATCGTCGTAGAAGAAGCAGAGGAGTGGCTCCTCTCGTCACTGCAAAATAAGCAGCAGAAGAAAGGGGAGGCAAGGGTGGGAGAGCACAACTAACAACTCTCGCGGATCGTCTCTCGCGGATCGCCCCATGATCCAACAATGCAGAGCTGTCCATTCGATCCAACGGCACGGAGCCTGCACGCAGCCTACCCTCAGAATTACTTCTAGAAGACCACATCTAAGGGTTGTCGCCTGTCGCTAGGGTATGATCGGACGGCTGACGTTTGGAGCTAGGGTTAGGCAAAACCCCGCGGGGTTTACAAGGGTTTTGAGCTGGTCAACAGGGTTTCCAAGGCTTTGACTGAGCATAACTAATTTTTTAAAAAAACCAAAAAATATGAAACCTTCGCCGTTCGTCGTTTTATAAGACACGCTAACGAGGAAAAATACTAAACTTGGTATACAAACATTTACAAAAAAACTAGCTAGCACGATCGAGGTCAAATAAGCACCATCAATTTAAAAAAAATCAAAAAAATATAAAACCTGTGCATAATGTTGTCTTGTGTGACATGCTACCAACTAAAAATCATAAACTTTGTCTATGGACATTTTCATGAAAAAACCTTCACACATATGAGCTATCACGTACAACATTTCATAGAGTCCAGGAGAGGAGGTAGGGTTCCCTTCGGTTTTTGAAATTTTAAAAAAAAATCGAAAAGACACCAAAGCTTGATTTCAAAGTGAATAAGAAGGATCTGAACTTAGTTTTCCATTTTCATATTTTAAACATGTTTTAAATGGTTTTCTATTGAAGTATATTTTTTCAAAAAAATGTAAAAATATGAAGATTAATTCAATAAATAGTTGGACTTTGAATCTACACTATATAGATTGAATAAGTGTTAATAAAAAATATTTGGCTCATTTAGAGTAGGTCCAAAAAAACTTGATTACAACTCGGGTTGTTTACCCTAGCTTGGGAGCTCATTTGGAGCACATTTCTCATGACTACAAGTTTTAGCACGCAAAAGAGATCAGATTGATCACCTAACGTTCATAATAGTTCAACAAACTTTGCAACTCACACCACAGGGCAATGGACTTCAAGTGTTGATTCAAATTCAAAGTTTGCCTAAAATTCAAAGTTTGCCTCAGTTTTGTATTCTACCTCAAATTTCACATCAAATTACAAATAGAATTGTTACACCTTACAAGTTTTCACATTAGTTCAAATTGACGACAAAATCCTTATTAAAAATCCTTAAAGTTCAAAGTTTATGACTTGCATTCAAGTTAAAATTCAAATCTTTGGCTTGCTCCTTGTGTTATGGGATGGGTTAACCGTCTTGCTCCTGGTTTCCCTAGATGGGATATTTTGTGCTTTTGAAAGCTATGTCTTGTTGCTTCCGATCTTCACTGCTGGTGGTGGCGGTTTAGTTGAGCTTTGATTGACCGAGCAAGTGATGACCAGTTGACGGTCATTTGTGGGTTCACTAATCCTTAAAGGAACTTTAGACAAAATAACTTCCTCCACTCTTATAGCTTTAAAACCTTCATAAGCCATGGTTTCAAATTCTGCATCAGATGATGGTTCAACCCAAGTTTCTTCCTCTCTAGGTCTTTTCTGTCCTATGCCTCTAATTATCCTAGTGCTGGATCAAACAGAAATAAGCTTAGCCATCGATAAAAAAGAGAACAAAAGTAAAAAAAAGGTAAAGGTTGCACACATACCAAGCTGCTACTTCAGTTGCTTCATTCTCCTCTAAACTTGCTGCATTCTCCTCTGCTGCTGCATTTGCTGCTGCCCATTGTTCCTCTTCTCCAAATGATGCATCAACTGGATTGGTACAAATCCTAGCAATATGCCCTAGAATACCACATATTTTGCACCGTTGTTTTTTTACATGACCCTCTTCACCAGCTCTCATCCTATTTTTCCTTGGTCTTCCTGGTGGTCTAGTTAGTACAGGAGAATAGAGTTTCAACCCTGGGTCTACTATGTTCCATTGGTCTTTTCCCAAGAGTGCAGGCACAGCATAAGCAGCCCCAAATTTGGCAACAGAGAAATATTCAGAGCAATACTGATCAACTTCACCATCTTCACCTCCAATAACAGTCATGAGATGTAGGGCATGTATGCACGGCTTCCCGTGGATCTGCCATTGCCTACAACTGCATTCGTTAGTTACAAGGTTCACTGGATATCTCCATTCCCTATTTTTACTGCCAATGTATGTCACCTCAACCTCATAGAGAACAAATGTAAAAAAGGTAAAGGTTGCACACATACCAAGCTGCTACTTCAGTTGCTTCATTCTCCTCTAAACTTGCTGCATTCTCCTCTGCATTTGCTGCTGCCCGTTGTTCCTCTTCTCCAAATGATGCATCAACTGGACTGGTACAAATCCTAGCAATATGCCCTAGAACACCACATCTTTTGCACTTACGCTGTTTTTTTACACGACCCTCTTCACCAGCTCTTATCATGTTTTTCCTTGGTCTTCCTGGTGGTCTAGTTAGTACAGGAGAATAGAGTTTCAACCCTGGGTCTACTATGTTCCATTGGTCTTTTCCCAAGAGTGCAGGCACATTTTCAGCATAAGCAGTCCTAAATTTGGCAACAGAGAAATATTCAGAGCAATACTGATCAACTTCACCATCTTCACCTCCAATAACAGTCATGAGATGTAGGGCATGTATGCACGGCTTCCCGCGGATCTGCCATTGCCTACAACTGCATTCGTTAGTTGCAAGGTTCACTGGATATCTCCATTCCCTATTTTTACTGCCAATGTATGTCACCTCAGCCTCGTATGTCGACGGTCGAATGCATTTCATCCTTAGTCCTCTTGCCTTGGCATGCAATGCTTTAATCAGAGTTGGGAGCATAAGATGGCCAACATATTGTGTTTCTGCAATTCTTTTACGAAGAGCCATCTTTATCATGATCATCTGCCTGATCTTATCAAATGCTTGCCACAACAAAAGCCCTTTCACTGACTTGAACTTTGCATTGAAACACCCAGCGAGGTTATTGGTCACATAGTCTACTTTGCAGATTTCATTGAATCTGCTTCTTGACCACACCTTTCCATGATGTTCATCCACGTACTCCTTCACCAAAGGATTGTGATCATACAACACTCTCAAATGGTTCTCATGCTTCCTCAAGTTGCATGTGTATGATGCTGGCCATAGGTTCTCATCATAAACTTTGCCTTTGAATTTATTTTTAAAATTCTGCACTAGGTGTCGCATACATTCCCTATGTTCCACTCCAGGGAATACAATTTCTACTTTAGTATATAAACCCTTGCAAGCATCTATGTGTGCAACTAAACCTGAGCATGTACCTATAATGTTGCGCAACTGCTGCAGAAACCAGACCCAACTCTCCTCGAACTCTATGTCCAACACACCAAATGCAACTGGGAATAGCCAGTTGTGTCCATCAACTGCAGAAGTTGCTACTAGCTGGCCTCTCCATCTTCCATTCAAAGCAGTTGCAGTGATAGCCAAATAGGGCCTACATCCATTCAGAAACCCCTGCCAGCAAGCCTTGAAACAAACAAAAGCTCTCCTGAAGCACTCCTTCTCCAGTGCCTTCCCTTTTTAATTTGTACTTAATTGTATGCTTGTCAATCTCTACCACACTCCCTGGACTAGCTGTATCCACTTCAGCTTTGAAGGTGTAAAGCAACTGAAAACTCTCATTCCATGGACCATTAATCCTATCAAGAGCCCTTTCCTTAGCATAGAAAATCCTCATGTAAGGTATATTAATCTTGTACTTCTCAAATATCTTCCCATGGAGTGTTGTTGGACCAATTGGTGTTTCCCTCGCCCAATCCAAAATTGCATATGCCACCCACCTAGTCTTTGCAAGCTTTGATTTGTCCTTCCCCCTCCCCATCCAGGTGGGCAAGTGTGCCCCGTGTGGGTTGTTTTTTATCTGAAACAAAATAAAAAATGATGTCAAATACAATTAAGAAACAGTACACATGATCTGAATATAAAATGGATAAATAATCTAAAAAAGATTCAGTTGTAATACCTAAATCAATTTGCTCTTTAGAATAGTGGATGCATGCAACCTCCACCTACACCTATCATAAGGGCAATGAACAGTGAATCTTCCTGGCTCACTCCTATCAACCTCATAGGAGTTTTCAGTGAGAATGCAATATGTAGTCACTGCATTATGGCAGTCCACCATCGATTTGAATATGGTTCCTGGAGTAAGTTGAGGATTCTCCCTGTTCCACTCAATTGTTGGCATGTCCTCACCATCATATTCTGGTAAAACTAAGGAGTTGATGTTCTCCTCCCTCTCTTCATCGTCAGTGTCATCAAATCTAGCACGGTGCTAGGTTCCTCTGGATATTCATCTTCCGCCGCATGTTGACTGACTCTATCTACCAGTTTAGAGAATAGAATATCATCCTCATCATCATGTCGAGGCACTTCCTTGTCAGGCTATGCATCTACTTCTACATCAGGTGCAGAAGGGAGAGGAGAAGTGGCAGAATTAGCGACAGCCGACATGTTGTGGCTTTCAGAACCACTAGGTTTACTTGGTCTCGACCTACAAGGAGTGCGAGGACGCTCGCTATTAGCAGAGACATATGATTTCTGAACACCCTTCCCCTTCGGGATATGTTGTTTGCGTGCCTGAAGCACACCGATATGGATTTTACCGAAACGGTTGTCAGCATTCAAGTTAAATAGCAATCCCAGATGCTCATCACAAGTTAATGGGACAAATCTCTGCTTGGTACTGTCAAAATATCTCAGTTCAACAACATCGGCAGGGCTCCATGCATACTCACAACAGAGTGCCTCGCGGAAATCTGTGAACGGAACGCTGGTTTCTACCACTTTTGGATAGAAAATTCATAAATTAGACACGGTTTAGTTCCATGCAGCTCGCTAGTTTCCATTCTAACCACCAGCCAGAAAGCAAGTGTAGGATCAAACCTATTCGATTGAAAGGGGGCAGTTGGGCAAGAAATTTTCAGAAAAGTTTCACTGATTCACACCAATGGTGGTCAAATACAGCCTAATTTATGGATCTCCTAATCAATTTGAGAGGAAAGCGATGGTTACCCAGGAGGAATCAATGAATTATCTGCCTCTGATTCGACCCAATCATCTCCACGGTCGATGGGCCGGACATGGTGCTCCCCCGACATTGCTTCCTGATCCTAGATGGGGAGAGAGGGTAGCTGAGGTGGAGGCGGCACGACTGCGGTGGAGGCGGCACGACTGCGGTGGAGGCAGCACGACGGCGGCAGAGGCGGCAAGATGGTGGTGGAGGGGGCGGCGCGGAAGCGACTTGATTTGATTCAGGTTACAGTGAGTGTTAGTTTTGCGGCCCCACTCGTTATCACGTAACAGTCAAAATGTGGACTCGGCTCTACGCGGCCCCACTAGTCAGAGTTAACGGTCAAGCCATTGACCCGACGACAACGTCCGTTGTGATCGGTTGTTAATACTTTTCTCGTAGTTGCGGATGCTTGCGAGGGGGTTAATCATAAGTAGGAGATTTGTTCAAGTAAGAACAACACCTAAGCACTGGTCCACCCACATATCAAATTATCAAAGTAGCGAACACAAATCAAACCAACATGATGAAAGTGACTAGATGAAATTCCCATGTGCCCTCAAGAACACTTTGCTTATCATAAGAGACCATTTTGGCCTGTCCTTTGCCTCAAAAGGATTGGGCTACCTTGTTGCACTTTTGTTACCATTACTATTACTTGCTTGTTACAAATTATCTTGCTATCAAACTACTCTTTACTTATAATTTCACTGCTTGCAGACATTACATTGCTGAAAATCGCTTGTCATTTCCTTCTGCTCCTCGTTGGGTTCGAAACTCTTACTTGTAGAAAGGACTATGATTGATCCCCTATACTTGTGGGTCATCAGACTCCACCGCTCCACCGCATTGCAACGCAAGTCACTAATGGATGCGGTGTTGAGCCCTCAGGTGGTTAAGTGGTTGTCACTTAGCACGTGGCATCCATTTGGAGAGAAGACTATCCATGTGTGTCACCCGTCCAGACGCGTGTCACGCAGGCAAATTAAAGATGGCTAAAGCGGCGCGGCAAGGCTTGTCGTGCTACATCCATGACATGACACTAAGCGGCACAATTAATGTGTTTTGTCATAACTGCCAGAGTTAGGTATGATAGCACTGTTGGCTATCTAGTCATTAGATAATGACATTTTTCCATTGTGGTAACCCCTTGGCCTATAAAAGGAGGGCCATGGCGACCGTAGTGAGGATTCGGACCCTTGGATACTGGTACGCGCATAGCTGCTCTCGTCCTGAGACGACCTTGCCCGGCTAGAGCGCACCGCAACACTAGGTCCTCCATCAATCCACCAAAGCAGGAGTAGGGTTTTACGCTTCGCCGCAGCCCAAACCTGGGTAAAAACTGACTGTGTCATCGTTGTTGTGCTGCTCAACGGCCTCCGCTCTTTGTGCAATGCGTCCGTCCCCCTTGCCGAACCACAAAGGGGCTAACGGACCCATAGATGGCCGTGTTGAACCACGATAATGAGAGTGCAAACATTTCTTCAAAATATAACCACCACCGTGCTCAAAAATATTTAAGTGAAGTACCGGAGCAACTGCCTAGCTCAAATGATATAAGTGAAGCACATCGAGTATTCTAACAAATCATGATAAATGTGTGGCTCTCTCAAATAAGTATGCTCAGAGAATATGATTGTGACAACCCGAAAAGAAAACAAAGAAAAGACTCATATAATACACGACGCTCCAAGCAAAACTCATGATATGTCACGAATAAAAATATAGCTCCAAGTGAAATTACCAATAGTCGGTAGAATAAAGAGGGGATGCCTTCCAGGGCATCCCCAAGCTTAGACTCTTGAGTCTTCCTTGAATATTACCTTGAGATACCTTGGGCACTCCCAAGCTTAGGCTCTTGCTACTCATCATTCCTTCATCCATCGTAATCTCACCCAAAACTTCAAAACTTCAATCACACAAAACTCGACAAAACCTTCATGAGATCCATTAGTATAATAAAGCAAATCACTACTTTAGGTACTGTTGCAAACCCATTCATAACTTATTTTTGCATTATATCTATTGTATTGTAATTTCTCCATGGCTTATACCCCCCGATACAATCCATAGTTCCATGAAAACAAGCAAAACAATGCATCAAAAATAAAATCTGTCAGAAACAGAACAGTCTGTAGCAATCTGCATATTGACTATACTTCTGTAACTCTAAAAAATCTGGAAAATTAGTACAACATGGAAAATTTGTATATCAATCATGGGTAAAAATTCCAGAAGCTTTTGACGTTCTGATGATTTTTAAAAATTCCTGCATTGGGCTCAAAAGTTTCTCTTTTTGCACAGAATCAAATCAACTATCATCCAAACTATTCCAAAGGTCTTACTTGGCACAAACACTCATTGAAACATTAAAAACACAATCACAATAGATGCTATAATTATTTAAACACACATGAACAGAAACAAAAGGTAAAAAACTATTTTATTCATAGGGCTGCCTCCCAGCAGGCGCTATCGTTTTATGTCCCTAGCTAGGCATGATACATAGTTTTCATGTATTGTCATGTTTGGTTTCCAACTCCTCAATTACACAACCACTTATTTTAGGAAGCCCAACATGAGCTATTCTGAAAATCACACTCCTAGGCACAAAATCATTTTTTTGTTCTTATAGATAGGTTCTTTTATCACATCAACAAAATTTGGGTGTATGCTAATCATCTTAAGATCCTCATTCTCCTTATTAGGAGTAACACCTTTAGTTTTAGCAACATACATATACTTTCATTTTTATTGGGAGGAGCCTTATGAATACTCTTATCGGAGCAAAAGGCCGAGCCCAATTTATTACTAATTTCTTCTAACTTATCGATTCTAGCGGGGCTTTGTTCTAATTTCTCATTAATCACCGGCTCCTTTCCCTTCAAGGTTTTTAATGCAATTCCTACTTTAGAACCAAATTGAGTGATATGATTATGAAGTTTTTTCTCTAAATTCTCAAATGTTTGGTAGTACGCATTTTATTCTCAATAAGTTCAACCTTTGCATAACATGTTCCAAGGTAAAGATTGTTTCATTAATAGTGATAGGTGGTGATCCCACTAAATTTCCCATAGCATTGAGAGCATCCATAGAGGGTCACATCAAGAAATTTCCTCTAGTAATAGTGTCAAGCACAAATCTATACCATGTAGTAATGCCCACATAAAAATTGCGAAGAAGAATAATAGTGGATTGCTTACGAGTTGATCTATTATGAGCATCACAAATCCTATACCAAGCATCCTTTAAATTCTCCCGTCCCCTTTGTTTAAAATTAAGAACCTTATCTTCAGGGGTACACGTATAAAGAGAAGAACTAGCCATAACGATAAAATGAGCACACAAAAGAAAGGCAAGCGAAAATATTTTTTATTTTTGCAAAAGAACTTTTCAGAAGTGGGGGAGATGAAAATGAGAGGCAAAGGCAATACTTGATAGTTGTTGATGATGTCTCCCCGACAACGGCACCAGAAATTCTCCCTGCTACTTGTAGATTGCATTGGTATTTTCCTCGAAGAGGAGAGGATGATGCAGTATAGTAGAGATAAGTATTTCCCTCAGTTATGAAACCAAGGTTATCAATCCAGTAGGATAACCAAGCAACAACTCGTTAACAACACCTGCACACAAACAAACAACTCCTCGCACCCAACGCGAACAAGGGGTTGTCAATCCCTCGAGGATAAAGTGTAAGACTGAACTGTATGTGATAGATAGATAGATTAAACAAAAATACAAAATAAAATAAATTAATTAAAAGTGCAACAAGGTATTTTTAGAATTTTTAGTATATGATAAAAGTAGACTCGGGGGGTCATAGTTTTCACTAGAGGCTTCTCTCATAAAAATAGCATACAGTGGGTGAACAAATTACTTTTGGGCATGATAGAAAAGCAAATAATCATGACGATATCCAAGGCAATGATCATGTATATAGGCATCACATCCGAGACAAGTAGACCGAAATGATTCTGCATCTACTACTATTACTCCACACATCGACCGCTATCCAACATGCATCTAGAGTATTAAGTCCATAAAGAACGGAGTAACGCCTTAAGCAAGATGACATGATGTAGACAAAATAAACTCACGCATGAATAACCCCCATCTTTTTACCCTTAATAGTGACGATACATACGTGTTGAGTCCCTTTCTGTCACTCGGATTGAGCACCGCAAGATCGAACCCATTACAAAGCACCTCTCCCATTTCAAGACAAATCAATATAGTTGGCCAAATCAAATCAATAGATCATAGAGAAATACGATGCTATAATAATCATGCATAAAAGAGTCCAGAGAAGAATGAAATAACTCAAATAATATTCATGGATATATCTGATCATAAACTCACAGTTCATCGGATCCCAACAAACACATTGCAAAAAGTCATAACATCGAATAAAACTCTAAGAACATCGAGGAGAACATTGTATTGAAGATCAAAAAGAGAGAATAAGCCATCTAGCTACTAACTATGGACCCGAAGGTCTGTGGTAAACTACTCACGCATCATAAAAAGGGCAGCAAGGTTGATGTAGAGCCCCTTCGTGATTGATCCCCCCTCCGATGGAGTACCGGAGAAGGCCTCCAGATGGGATCTCTCGAGAACACAGGCTTGCGGTGGTGGAAAAAGTATTTTGTGGACTCCCCTGTTGGTTTCCCAATTTATGGGTATTTATAGAGGTGGAATTAGGTCAAAGGTAGCAAAGGGGGGCCACGAGGCACCAGGGTGCGCCCCCCCCCCAAGCATGCCCAGTGGCTTGTGGCCACCCCTTCTATCTTCTGGCCCTCTCCCGAAGCTTCTAGTGTTCCTTAAGTCAGAAAAAATCTCCAAAAAGTTTTGTGGCATTTGTACTTCGTTTGATATTAATAAGTTAGTCCCCAAAAATGATATATAATGTCTTCTAAATGTATATAAAACATCCAAGATTGATAATATAACAACATGGAATAATAATAAAATTATAGATACGTTGGAGACGTATCAAGGTTCAGGCTTAATCCTCATTGATTATCATTTGATCAATTTGATCCACATCCTCGCAGAGCTGGTGGCAAAAATGCCCCCCCCTCGGCTTGTGCCAAGGTTGGGAGAGCTCGTTTCTTCCAACCAGAGTTCATTCATTTCTGGTCAATGTATCCACGACAACCTCGTGCTCGTGCAACATGTGATGTGCTCCAGGCTTCAGTTCGCGTTGAAGTGAGTGTCAATTCTTCTCTCAACAACGAGCCTGCTCGCCAATGTTACTCATGCTTTTCATTGACGTGTTGAACTCTCTTATCTAGTGCGCCATGCAAGCGGGGATCCTAGATCAGCTCACTTCCCAACACATGGCATTGAACGCTTCTATATATGTTGTCAATGTGGTCTTTTTTCACCTTGATGCCCAGGAACTGCATATAATCCAGATGCCCCTTGATGAGACCACCTCTGATTTACTCACAAACTTCTACAAGTGTGTGTTGATACGTCTCAAATGTGTATATAATTTTTGTTATGTCCATGTTACTTTTATATCATTTTGGTATAGTTTTGGCACAATTTTTATCAAATTATTACACCAACCTATTAATCCAATGTCCAGTGTAAATTCTTGTTTTTCATGTCTTCAGAATTTTCAAGAAAACATCGCTTTCAAGGATGAAAAAAACTGGGAATTATTCCCTGAAGTTTCCAGCCGAGATGGAGCTAGAGGGATCATGACCCACCAGAGGGGCGGTAGTGGGCCCCTGATACTTCTCAAGTGTATCTATAATTTTTGCTTGCTTTTGTGTTGTATTTAATCACAATTGCATAATTTAGCACCAGTTTTATCTATTTGGACTAACCTATTAATCCAGCAACAAGTGTAAGTTGTCGTTTTCAGCTGTTTTGGACTTTTTAGAAAAAAAAATCAACTTTTCAAGGACCAAAACATCAAAAAAAATACATCTCGAAGTTTCAAACTAGGATGAATCTAACCAGTACACGAGCCAACACGGGGGTGCCCTGTGGGGCTCACGCAGCCCTGGCTTGCGCCCAAGCTCTGGGCAATGAGGTGGGGCCGCGTGGGGGCCCACATGCCACCTCTCCACCCCCCCCCCCCGGCTCCCTGCCTTTATGTATCACTGGAACCCTAAAAATTTGAGTTTTTTTGCCGCCGCCCCTCTGTTTCATGGAGTTCCAATCTGGATACCTTTTCTGGTACTCTGCCAGAGGGGGAACCCATCATCAGAGTCATCTTCATCATCATTGTTGTCGTCGTGCTTATGTGTGAGTAGTGTTCTTAGACTATGATTCCATCATAGTAGCTAGATGGCAATGTCTTCCTTGTTCTTCAATGCAACAATCGCCCTCGGTAGGCAAAGTGTAAGTGGGCTTCCCCACTATATGCACCATCATGTTTTTGGCCTCAAGCTACCATCATGGCCTGTAACTCAAAGCATATCGTACATCGAGACCTCCCTAAAGCCACCATCATGGCCTCTAACTCGAAGCATAGCATACATCGAGACCCCCCCTAAAAACGTACATTAAGATTCGTGGTAGTTTGTAGGTATGGATTGAACAATTCTTTTTACCCAAGGGTTTGAAAGATGGACACAAATGCTCTTGTGGGGCGTTGTTGGCCTTTTGTCAAGAGAGTGAGTGATTTCTCTTTCATTGTACAAAAGATTACTGTTTATTTATTTTGTTATATTTTGAATGATTGATATTGTTGAACAAAATATTACTTTTATGAAAATCATTATATATCTCAATTCATACAACAATAAGACCCCAGAACAAAATCAACCTCTGATAAAATTTAACTAATTTTTATTGTTCTAGTTATATTTGAAATCAATAAATAAAACATTGCATTATTCCAAATGAAATGTTTTCAATGTATTTTTGCGTGAAATGGTTTTATTTTATCTACTGCATTTCCAAATGTTTTTTTTGCATATTTCATTGTTTTGATTTTTTTACAAAAAAGACACCTAGAATTCAACTATCTTTTTCATATTGCAGAAATTTTCATAAATAAGTCACATAGATTTCACACGAGTTTCAATAGACACAATTTCCATTTTTTGGCATATTTCACCGTCTCATACTTCTCCCCAAAATGGTAAGGCCATGCGCATGATTCGCACTACTAGTGATGTCGTTCGCACTCTTCTCCTCCACGCTAGTCCACCATCGTTTTGGGTGGAGGCATTGCACACCGCCATGCACCTTCTCAACCGATGCTCATCCAGTAAAACCACACCAAATACCCCTATTTCCTTCTCACCGGCAGACATCCTTGCTATGATCACCTACGAGTTTTTGGCTACTAATGCTTTCCAAATCTCTATGCCACTAACCCCCACAAATTAGCTCCTCGGTCCATGTGTTGTGTTTTCATCGGACCCCGCGCGCATCATTGTTTCACGCCATGTTATTTTCGACGAAACAATACTTATGTATACCCCACCCACACCACGGTCACAGGCGCACCGGCCACACCGGATCCCCCCTCAGTGACCCACCTGCGCCTGATCCTCTCCCACCTACCTCGAATGCCAGCGACCCTTGAATGACTGCCTCATTTAATCAACCAGTATGTGAGGATTTCCTGCGTTAATTACGTAATTATTGCGACCAAAACAAAACATGTTGGTTGGCTAGAATTTCTATGGTACGTTTTTTTCTCTCGCCTAATTGTTGCATGCCTAGGTATGCACCTAGACGGAGGAAGCATAGTACTCGCGAACAAAGGTTGCCAACCAACCTGAAAAGCGAGGACGAGCTTGGGATGGAAAGCATGGAGCAAAGGCGGGGGAGGAGACGGGACAATGCCAAGATTTTTTTTAATTTACTAGGCAATTCACTTGCGCCATCCGACACCAGCTACTCTCGCCCTTCTTTTGCGGCTCGACGCCATAATCTCAGATCTGACCCTTCCGCCCCCCAGAATACATCACATCAAACACCTCTTGCCTCTCCCGGGCACCCAGAGTCTCAGCATCCCCATTTCACTCCACCTCTCCTGCCCTTCCTCAAGCGCGTCTCCATGTCAAAGAAAGGCACCAACGGTGAGGAGAGCATGGTCGTGTCGGCGCAGATGAGAAAGGCCAAGCGAGGCCCTCCCCGAAAGCGCAACCCGTGCCCCGGAATCCGCCGCGTCGGCGGCCGGATCTATGACCCGGAGAACGGGAAGACCTGCCACCAGGTGAGCGCCTGCCATCGCGCATCTCCTCCATCCTTCTGGATCTGTCGGGGGTGGATTTGGTTGACCCTTTGTTGTTGTTCTTACAGTGTCGCCAGAAGACAACGGACTTCGCGATGGCTTGCACGCAGCCTCGGAAGAAGGGGCTTTGTCCAATCCACTTCTGCCACAACTGCTTGTCCAACAGGTAAAAGATTTTTTTCATACAGTTCATCATCTCTGTGGTCCAGCAAACTAACCATCGTAGAGCCGCTTATTCTGATTTTGTTTGCTTCCCCATGGCTTGTTTAGGTATGGTGAGGATGCCGAGGACATGACCAAGGAGGCGGGCTGGACCTGCCCCAAATGCAGGGGCATCTGCAACTGCAGCTTGTGCAGGTGAGCCAACAAAGCCGATGCACGGCCATAATAGGAGTTCTTGTGTATTTCTTTCTCAGCATGGTTTTGTTTGGCAGAAAGAAGAAAGGGGAGACCCCTACTGGAACACTGGCCCGTGCCGCCAAGGTGTTAGGGCACTCATCCGTCCATGATCTGCTGATAAATAGCTCCGAAATGGTGGCTGCTGCACAGACGTTGTCTTCATTCCCTAAGAAGATCAAGAAGGTATAATTTTTTGTGTGATATGCGCGTTAGAAATGGCTCCAAGGTTGATGTGATCGTCGTCGGCATGCTCCCTCCATGTCTAACTTTGGGATTAGTTTTAAACCTGAATAATTGTTATTTGGTGTCTGTGTTGAGCATGAACATTATATCTGGATCTTGTTTATTGCGAGACGGTTATTCATTTAAGTAAAAGAATAATGGTTGTTCTATTTTTATGAATAATATCTTTTATGGTCATGCACCTAATGTGAATGGTTTTACTCTTGTTGAATCTCGATCGTAGTGATACACATGTTCATAATATTAATGCCAGAGGATGCAAAGTTAATGGTTTATTCTTATGGCACTACCGCTTGGGTTATATTGGTGTAAAGTGCATGAAGAAACTCCATGCTGATGGAACTTTTGGAATCACTTGATTATGAATCATTTGAAACATGCGAACCATGCCTCATGGGCAAGATGACGAAAACCCTGTTTTTCCGGTACAATGAAGCGGGCAAGTGACTTGTTGAAAATAATACATACGTATGCATGTGGTCCAATGAGTGTTGAAGCACGTGGTGGATATCGTTATTTTCTTACCTTCATGGATGATGAGTAGATATGGGTACATTTACTTAATGAAACACAAGTCATAAAAGTTCAAGGAGTTTCAGAGTGAAGTAGAGAATCATTGTAACAAGAAAATAAAATTACTACTATCTGACCGTGGAGGTGAATACTGAGCTACGAGTTTGGCACACATTTAAGACAACGTGGAATTGTTTCACAACTCACGCCACATGAAACACCACAGCGTAATGGTGTGTCTAAACATCGTAATATTACTCTATTGGATATGGTGCATTATATGATATATCTCTTACCGATTTGCCACTATCGTTTTTGGGGTTATGCATTAGAGATAGCCGCATTCACTTTAAACAGGGCACCATCTAAATCCATTGAGATGACACAATATGAATTATGGGCTGGCAAGAAACCAAAATTGTCATTCTTTTCAAATTTGGGGATGTGACCCTTATGTCAAGAGGTTTCAGACTGATAAGCTCGAACCCAAAGCAGAGAAGTGTGTCTTCATAGGGTACCCTAAAGAGACCATTAGGTATACCTTCTATCATAGATCCGAGGGCAAGATCTTTGTTGCCAAGAATGGATCCTTTTTAGAGAAGGAGTTTCTCTCGAAAGAAGTGAGCGAGAGGAAGGTAGAGCTTGATGAGGTAATCGTACCTTCTCTCGAATTGGAGAGTAGTGCATTGCAGAAAGAAGTTCTTGTGATGCCTACACTAGCCGGAGACGAAGCTAATGTTGATGATCGTAATACTTTGAATCAAGCTACTCCTGAACTTTCTATGTCGACCAGGACATGTTTCGCACAAGAGTGGTACGGTATTCCTGTCCTAGAAGTCATGTCATTGGACAACAGTGAACCTACGAACTATGAAGAAGCAATTATGAGATCATATTATGTAAAATGGCTTGAGGACATGAAATCCGAGATAGGATCCATGTACGAAAACCGAGTATGAACTTTGGTGGACCTGCTCGATAACTGGCAGGCCATTGAGAACAAATGGATCTTTAAGAAGAAGACAAACGCTGGTGCTAATGTTACCATCTATAAAGCTTGACTTGTCGCAAAGGGTTTCCCAAAAGTTCAAGGAGTTGAATACAATGAGACTTCCTCACCAGTAGCGATGCTGAAGTCTGTTAAGATTATGTTAGCAATTTCTGCATTTTTCGATTACGAAATCCGGCAGATGGACATCAAAACAACATTCCTTAATGGTTTCCTTATAGGAAGAGTTCTATATGATGCAACTGGAAGGTTTTGTCAATCCCAAGGATGCTAATAAGGTATGCAAGCTCCAGCGATCCATCTATGGACTGGTCTAGCCATCCAAAGGTATTTGTTGGGATGCATGGATCGAGATTGGGATTTGTCACTCCGTGTGGCAGAGAGATATCTCTAGGCCCTCTCAGTAATACAACATCAGAAGAAGCTTGCAAGCATGTGATTAATGAGTTTAGTCATGGGACCTTGTATTACGGAACAAGTGAAGAGACTTCCCGGTAACGAGATTGAACTAGGTATGGAGATACCGGCGATCGAATCTCGGGCAAGGAACATATTGCTGGACAAAGGGAATTGCATACGGGATTAACCAAATCCTTGACAATGTTTTTCAACCGATAAATATCTTCGTTGGATATGTGAGAGTCAATATGGGAATCCAGGTCCTGCTATAGATTATTGATCGAAGAGGAGTCTAGGTCATATCTGCATGTTCTCGAACCCGTAGGGTCACACACTTAACGTTCGATAGAGCAGGGGAGTATTGAGATATTCATATGGTGAAGTTCAAAAGTAGTTCGGAGTCCCGGATGGGATCCGGGACATCACGAGGAGCTCCAGAATGATCCAGAGGTAAAGATTTATATATGGAAGTCATATTCAGGGTTCCAGAAAAGTGTTTTTTTCGATATTGTACCAAAAAGGTTCTAGAAGATTCCGAAGTGGGGCCCACCTGCATGGGGCCCACATGGACGTGGGTAGCGGGGCAAGGTCCCACACCCCTGGTCTAGGCGCACCAAGATCCTCCCCTAAAAGGAATAGGATCATATCCCGAAGGGATAAGATTGAGATCCCTAAAAAAGGGGATAACAATCGATGTGGAAGGAAATAGGAATTTTCCTTGTCGCCAACGACCATAGGGGATTGAAGGGCAAGCCACCAGCCCCCTCCATGCGTATATAAAGGTTGATAGGTGTTGGGGCCAGCCACCCTTTCACACTTGTCCATCTCCCTCCCGTTACAACTACTCCACCTCGCGCGGATGCTTGGTGAAGCACTGCTGCAGTTCCGTTGCTGCCCCACCACGCAGTCTTATTGGTTTAGATCTCATCTACCTCTTCTCCCTCGCTTGTTGGATCAAGAAGTAGATGACACCATCGAGCCAAACGTGTGCTAATCTCAAAGGTGTCGCACGTGCTGTGTTTGGATTGGATTGGATCGTGACGCAAGTACGACGACATCAACCACGATCTTTAGATCGTTAACACTTTCGGTCTACAAGGGTACATAGACACACACACTCCCGTTCGTTTGCTAGCACCTTCATAGATAGATCTTTGGGTGTTTTGTAGGATTTTTTTGTTTTTCCATGCAACATTATCCATCATTATTCACCTACATTCTTACCCATTTCCACACTCATCAAATGTATGCAGTGTGACAACGGCGGTGAATTTATCAACACATCACTACGCACCTTTTTCTCGAACGACAACATTATTTACCGTCTCTCTTGCTCTCAGTGTTCTCCCCAAAGCTGCAAGGCCGAGTGCATGATACACACTACCAACGATGTCGTTCACACTCTTCTCATACACGCCAATCTCTTGGGCGGAGGCGTTGCACATCGCCACACACCTCAACTGACGCCCATCCACTAAAACCACACCAAATACCCCCTATTTCCTTCTCACCAGCACACATCCTCGCTATGACCACCTACGAGTTTCCGGCTGCTTCCGCTTTTCAAATCTCTACGCCATTAGCCCCCACAAATTAGCCCCTCGGTCCACAAATTAGCTCCAATCCCGCCGCGTCATCATTTCTCACCATGTTATTTTAGACGAAACAATACCTCCGTATACCCCACCCACACCAGCGGTCACAGGCGCACCTGCCACACCGGATGCCCCCTGTGCGATCCACTTGTGCCCGATCCACTCTGGAATCCATCTCCCACGTACCTCACACGCCAGCTGCCCTTGAATGACCGCCTCATTAATCGGCCAGTTGGTGAGGATTTTCAGCGTTAATCATGCAATTATTGCGACTAAAACAAAACACGTTGGTTGACCGGTTCTACTTTATTTTCACGATATTTTTTTTTCATCCAACTACTGCGCGTCTAGGTTAGGCCGCTCCTCAAAAATCCTATGCACCTGAACGGAGGAAGCACCTTAGGGCATCTCCAGCCGCGCCCCCAACAGGCCCTCCCCAGGCAATTTTGCCGCGCCGGCAACAAAAAAAGGCCCCAGTCGCGCCCCCAGAAGCCCGTTTTTCGCCGGCTCGGGCCAAAACTGGTGCCGGCGGACCCAGGCCAAACCCGGCGCCCTGGGGGGCGCTTGGGGAGCCGGCGCAAGCGAAAAAGGCGCGTGGGCCCGCCCTGGAGGCAACCCGAGGGTCTTTTCCCGCCGTTTCTTGACGCTTTTCCATCGCATCTCTCCCGCTCGCTCGCCTCCTCCCGCCATTCTATCCCTTTCTCCCGCTCGCTCGCCTTCCTCCCGCCAAACCCCCTCCCGCTCGCCGCGAAGAAGCACGCCATGCCGCCGAAGAAGTACGCCATGCCGCGCGCAGCAGCAACCGTGGCCCAGCCGAAGCCGAGGAAGCCGAGGGCGCCGCCATCGAAGCCACCGGGCCTGTCGAACGCCGAGTGGAGGGTGGAAGTTCAGCGGCGCGAAGCGGTCACCGCCGACAGGCGAAGCAGGGCCATAGCCAAGAAGGCCCGCGACAACGCGGCGCGCGCGGCGGCGTCTTCCTCATCGGTCGACCAGGCGGGGATGAATCCACCCGTCGTCAGCCACGCCCAGTACGCGCCCTGGGGGCAGCAAGGCGCCGGATCTCCATGGGGTTCATCGTCGCCCGGCTACGCCGACGGCGACGCGCATGGCGGGTTCAACCCAAACGTGACCTTCCCTCACGGTCACCCCGCTACGCGCACGCCCTCGCCCGCCTTCGTCGGCGTGCAGTACCCTCCATACAACTACTCACCGCCCGCCTCCTACGCGTCCACACCGACGCCCCATCTCTACTGCGGACCACTACCCTTCTCGCACCTCGGCGACACCGACGACACGGGAGTCGACATGGACGACATCATCGCGACAGGATCGACCGCGGCCGCCGAGTCTCCCGGGTTCGCCACCCAGGATGAGGTAGTGGACCTCAACGGCGACATGGAGACCGAGCTCGGCTACGTCTACAGCGACGACGCGCAGGAACCCGAGGAGGAGGAGGACGAGGAGGAGGAGGAGGAACCGACTCCTGTTCCGACGAAGGGGCGCCAGAAGAAGAAGAAGCGGGCGGCTAGGTCAGGCGAACCGCGCATCAAGTGGACGTCCAAGAAGGAGGAATGCCTCGCCGAAGCATGGAAAGTCGTCTGCCTCGACCCGACCACCGGCGCGAACCAGAGCTTGGACACGTACTGGGACCGCATCAAGGCCGAGTTCGACGAGCGGAAGCTCGTCGACCCCTACTTCAAAGGCGTGTACATGCAGCGCGGCTCCAAGGCGATGGCGAACCATTGGGGACGTATCCAGTTGGCGTGCAACAAATGGCATGGAATCGTCGAGGAGGTCGCGGCTCGCCCGGAGAGCGGCGCCAGCATTGAGGATCAGGTACGCACGCCGTTCGCCCGCATATCTTCGTCCCCTACGCCCGCCGCCCGCCAACTGTTTGTCTCTCCGCGCAGCTGCTGCGTATGTTCGCCATGTATCGGGGCGACAACCAAGACGCCGACTTCAAGCACCTCCACGTCTACAAGCGCATTGACAAGTGCGAGAAGTGGGAGGAAGTCCGGCGTGCCCTCGAGAAGGCCAAGGAGACATACAAGCCAGACGCGACGACTCCGGGCGCGTTAGAGGGACGACCGGACGGCCACAAGTTGGCAAAGAAGGGGAAAAGCGCCGACGCGGCGACCACGCGAGTGCAGGAGTCCATCGAGCATTGCCTCGCCGACGCCCAGGCTCGGGCCGTCCTACGCGAAGAGAAGACCGAGGCGCGGTGGTCGTCGCTTATGAAGAACAACGCGTCAAGCTCGACTTGCTCCGGACGAACGTCGCCGCGAAGAAGAGGAACACCGACATGGCTTTTCTGATGAGCGGGGCGGACATGCTCCAAAGCAACGACGAGAAGTTCAAGGCGTGGTACCTGGTGCAGCGCGGCCTCATCCTGAACGAGCTGCCGGCGACAACACCGACGACGTTGATGACGCCCACGACCACACGGACGCCAAGCCCGGACGGCGCCTCTACATCGTCGCCCAGCAGTGCCGAAGCCGCGCCGACGCAGCCCTGCGACGAAGCAGGTCCGACACCGACGAGCCCGCGCACGCCGACTCCGCCAACGCCTAGAGCCGACCAAGCCGAGTGATTCGTTGCGCACGGCGCCCCTCTATTTTTTGTAACGCCAGACTACGTCCGATCACCGGATTTACGGCGTCTTTTGAGAGCGAGAACGACCAAGTTTGAATTTCCCGCATCCTGGGACCGGCGCGTGGGAGCGTGACTGGGAGCTATGTCGCCCCCAGGGGCCGAACTAGCGCCGGCACGCCCTAGACCGCTCTATTTAGGCGCCCTGGGGGGCCGAACGGCTGGAGATGCCCTTACTACTCACCAACAAAGGTTGCCCACCAACCCGAAAAGTGAGGACGAGCTGGGAGGGAAACCATCGAGCAAAGGCGGGGGAGGAGACGGGACAGCGCCGAGAAGGGAAAATTTCAAAATTTCCGGGGGAATTCACTGGCGCCATCCGACACCAGCTGCTCCCGCCCTTCTTCCGCGGCGCGGCGCCATAATCCGAGATCTGACCCTCCTCCCGCCACCAAAATTCATCACATCAAACACCTCTCGTCTCTCCCGGGGCACCCACCTCCCGAGCTTCCTCCTCATTTCACACCCCACCTCTCCCGCCCTTCCTCGAGCGCGTCTCCATGGCGAAGAAAGGCGCCGGCGGCAAGGAGAGCGTGGTCGTGCCGGCGCAGATGGAGGAGGCCCAGCAAGGGCCTCCACGAAAGCGCAACCCGTGCCCCGGAATCCGCTGCGTCGGCGGCCGGATCTATGACCCGGAGAACGGGAAGACCTGCCACCAGGTGAGCGCCTGCCGTCGCGCGCCTCCTCCATCCTTCTGGATCTGTCGGGGGCGGATTTGGCTGACCCTTTGTTGCTGTTTTCGTCACGCGCTCGCAGTGTCGTCAGAAGACGATGGACTTCGCGGTGGCTTGCACGCAGCCCCGGAAGAAGGGGCTCTGTCCAATCCACTTCTGCCACAAGTGCCTGTTCAACAGGTAAACGATGATTTCTTCGCACAGTTTCAAGCCATCATCATCTCCGTGGTCGAGCAAACTGACCATCGTAGAGCCCCTTGGTCTGATCTGGTTTGCTTCTTCGTGGCTTGTTTAGGTATGGCGAGAACGCCGAGGACATGACCAAGGATGCGGGCTGGACCTGCCCCAAATGCAGGGGCATCTGCAACTGCAGCTTCTGCAGGTCAGCCAACGAAGCTGATGCACGGTCATAATGGGATTTCTTGTATATTTCTCTCTTAGCTTGGTTTTGTTTGACAGAAAGAAGAAAGGGGAGACGCCTACAGGAATACTGGCCCATGCTGCCAAGGCGTCAGGGCACTCATCCGTCCATGATTTGCTGATAAAGGGCTCCGACATGGTGGTTGCTGCACAGACGCTGTCCTCGCTCCCTAAGAAGATCAAGAAGGTACATTTTTTTGCTTGGCAACTCTCTGCTGTATAATGTAATTGCTCATCATTGTTCATCTGCTTTGTTGGTCCCTTTGTTAGGAACGCAAAGAGGGCAGCTTAAAGAGGGCGCTAGGGACAGATGATGCTACCCGTGGATTGTTTGCTGAAGGGGATGAGAATATTAAGACTGATCTCAATGCACTTCCTTCAGTTCCTATCAAAAAGAAGTTGAAGAAGATCAATAAGGTACATTTTTGCCTGGCAATTCTCTGTTGTACTCCTTTGTTAGGAACATAATGTAGTTGTTCGTTATTGTTGACCTGTTTTGCTGGCCCCTTTGTTAGGAACACAAGGAGGGCAACATAAAGAAGGTGCCAGGGACAGGCGATGCTACTGATGGATTGTTGACTGAAGTGGATGAGAATACAAACACTGATCTCAATGCATTTCCTTCAGTTCCTACCAACACGGAGCTGAAGAAGATGAAGAAGGTGGTACATTTTTGCTCGGTAATTCTCTGTTTTATAATGTAATTGTTTCATTATTACTGATCTGTTTTGCTGGCCCCTTTGTTAGGAACGCAAGAAGGGCAACATAAAGAAGGCCCTAGGGACAGATGATGGTACTGACGGATTGTTGGCTGAAGGGGGTGAGAATGCAAGGACTGATCTCAATGCAGTTCCTTCAGTTCCTACCGACAAGGAGCTGAAGAAGATCAAGAAGGTGGTGCATTTTTTGCTTGGTAACTCTCTGTTTTATAATGTAATTGTTCATTATTACTGATCTGTTTTGCTGGCCCCTTTGTTAGGAACGCAAGAAGGGCAACATTAAGAGGGCCCTAGGGACAGATGATGGTACTGATGGATTGTTGGCTCAAGGGGATGACAATACAGGGACTGATCTCAATGCACTTCCTCCAGTTCCCATCAGCAAGAAGCTGAAAAAGGGCAACCACAGGGTAAATGGCATGACTGCTGATGAAAAGTGCCCTGTTGAAATTAAGGGCGAACTTCACATTAGGAATGAGAGCACTGATGTCCCAGAGACCAAAATTGAGCTACCCATAGGTACTCCAGTCACTGACATTGCAGGGGCTGAGCTGGAGGTTGATGATGTTGGGTCTGCACTTCAGTTTCATGAATTCTGCCGCACATTTGCAGAGGTACTTATGTCAAGACAATCTTTCAGCTTTACTTTCTTGTTCTGTTGTGTGCAATACAAGCGCCATGAGCTCTCTTATGGACTAAAGAAAATATTCTTGTGCTGCATTTCTTTTTATGTTGATGCAAGGTTTGTCATTGGTTATGTATAACTGGTTCTGTTTAAAAAAAGTTTATGTCTGCAGAACAGAAAAAGGTGTTGTTGCATTATGTAATTGTTGTTTCAGCCCTTCAGGCCAATGTTAGAACTAAAGCAAAGTGATGTCAGCAGCTTCTCCTTTTTTTTGTTACATTATCCTATGTTTGTTCTGTTGTAGAGCAGTCAGCCATGCCATTAGGCTTTAGTGCACATATTTAATCAAATGCAAATAGTATTTTAAAGTTATATAAAATTCATAGTTGTCCAGAATGAGAGTGGCAGCCATGGTGAAATACTGACACGTGATAATGGTAGCACTGTTTTGAGACGATCCAAATAAGTTGTATAAATTTCAAAGATATTTATTTGCTCATGCAGACAATTGCATTTTAAGACTATATTGGTGATCAGGACGTGTGTGTATGCTAGTGCATCTATCTCTGATGATCTGCATGCGTGATTTGACCAACCACCAGAAAGTGTAATATTTGTCTTACATCTCAGATTCATCCTATATTGTCATGGATAATTTTATACACTAGATGATACCCTGCATGCTGCTGTGGGAGTTGGTTGCAATATATTTTAAGACTTGTTTGTGTGGAGCGTGAATATTTGATTAAATTGTAAGATTTTAGAAGGCACAGTGATAGTATATTATATTGAATTGCTTATTTTTCTTAGAGCAGCCTTTTGTCTTCATAAGCTAGTCTTAAAAACGGGTCTTGTTTCCATGGTTTAACATGTTAATATGGCACCTTGTGGCTGTTGGAATATAATTTGTTTTGTAAATGGAATAATGTTGCAGATGCTTTTTTTTTTTTGCGCAGGTGCTTAAAATAAGAAAGGGACAGCCAGAAAAAATTCTTCAAGTCATCACTGGAGGAGGCCGTATCGGGCGAGAGGTGCCTTCAGTTGTTGCTGACCTTCACATTAGTTTGTTGTCTGTCATCCAAGAAGACAGAGAAGAGAAGTACATACAGTCTGAATTGATATTTCTTTCTTGTTGTGTTTAAACTGATTGTTAAATGACTAAATGAGGTTATTTGTTCATAGCCCTTTGGACTATTCAAGGAATGGTGATGCTTGGATAATTGATACTGGCAAATATATTAGTGAATCCACAGTTATCTCGAAGGAACTGCCTCTAGATTGTTTAAGTCAAGGGGTATTAGGATATAAAAAATTGAGCCCTTCTTTAAAGCTGCATGTGCTGAATTTCTTGTGTGATGAGGCCCTTTCTACTACGTAAGTACTGCCTACTGTATTTGCTGTAGTAGTTCACTTTGCTATTTTACTTTCATATCAATAATATTTTGTTTTTGTTCAGAACATTAAAGAACTGGGTTCTCAAACAGCATGAAAGTGCAACTGAGAGAAAGGTTGCTGCAAGGGAAAAATTCCGTGCTGTCAAGGAAAAGGTAAGAGAGCTCGGGCAACCTGTTTTATGTGTGTCTAGTCACTTGCTTTTACACTAATAAACCACCACTTTCCTCTGGTTTTATAGGAAAAGGAGCTTAAAGAAAAACTAACGATTAAGATGGCTAAACCAAGGTTTTTGAGAAATGGAGCAGAAATTAATAGTCTCGTTTCTCAAATTAAGGAGGCATATGAAGACAAGAAGGCAGTAATAGATGGTCTGAACATTATGAATTTATATATCTACATTTTTTTTATCTTTCTGCATCTCATTAGTTCCCCGTATGCTTGATGTCTTGCAGTTTCTTTAATATATCTTGTATTGTGCTTGGTTTAGCTTTCTGCACTTTCTTCAAGATTTAGCTTGAGTTTGTGTTCAAGAAATGTCACCAGTTCATTTATACCCCTGTATATGTGAATTCACTTTCAGTTTTGTTAATTGAGTGTTAAGCCTGTGTATATTTTCATTGTGGTACTAATATGTTTCTGCAGCTCAACAGAACATTAAACATGTATGCACTTGCTAAGTTTCTTAGTTGCATGTGGCCATGTGCCTTTTTCTGGATGTGAAGTAACTAAAGAACATGCTCAGCCTTCAGTTTCATTCCAAACATAACACTGTTTAAAAAATATATATCTTATTCTGTAATGTGCAAGGCACTGAGCTGTGAACTAATTATCTTCTGTTACCTCTCAATTATGGCAATATTAGAGGAGAAGCTGGGAGGTCTAGTTAGGAAAAAGCCTGTCAGGATAGACGAAGGGGTTGCGTACTGGAAGCTGGATGGTTATTGTGATAAGACAGCAATAATGCGCCAAGGTTTGTCTGAAGTTATTATGCAATACCCTTTTATGTTACTCATTTATATTGTTGTAGTTAGTGACTACTAATATCTTATTTGTATCAGAGTTTG
Organism: Triticum dicoccoides; assembly: GCF_002162155.2. NCBI lineage: Eukaryota > Viridiplantae > Streptophyta > Magnoliopsida > Poales > Poaceae > Triticum > Triticum dicoccoides. The sequence continues at coordinate 128,873,307 of NC_041393.1, forward strand.
ACGCAACAGAGAACACTGACAAGTGGTTTATGTTCACCGAGGAAGAAGAAAAAGTAATCAAAGGTCATGTAGCCCCAAGGTAAGGAGTTTACCATTTATTTAGAAGTTTTTTTTCCTTTATGAAGATAGTATACTTGCTGTTTAAGAACTATCAATTCACTAAAGTTTAGATCCCCAATTTTTTATTGTTGCATGGTGCTATCGTTATATGACAAGTCTGACTAGCAATGTAACCAAAGTATAATCCTGAGTTTCTCTTGGTTCCCACTTACTAGTATATGTCCTGTTGAGATTATTCACATCTAACTTGGGCCCTGTTGTAACTGGTTAATATAGGCCCCAGTTGAAGCGCAAAAACAAAAAACATACCTTGGCTGGGCACAATGCTCTACCGATCTCAAGCTCCATGAAAACTCAGACTCCTGTTTCAACTGTTTGAAGGTATTTATTTGATCCTTTTGCTGTTCATTTTTCCTAGACCCAATGGCATGCCACACTTCCATACAAGAGACTGAAATGTGTTATGTTACAATGGCACCGTCATGCAGGGGCGGACCTACATTGAGGTGAGTGGGGGCCTGAGCCCCCACTCAAAATTAGAAATTCTACTAAGATTTGCTTGTATTTTCTGATAAATATGCTTAAATTCTTTGAATTTTTATAGAATATGCCCCCAGTCAAAATATGTTCTAGGTCCGCCACTGCCGTCATGAGAGCGCATTTTAGAACCTGGGTACATGTGAACCCAATTTTGAAAACTTGGAGAAAGTTGTTTTTGTAAGCTGTGAAAAATTATGATAAAAAACCCCCACACAAGTAGATGGTGGGTAGAAAGTTGTCCTTGTGAATTCCTACCCAACACCTACATGCATGGGTTTCGTTGTAGTTTCTCATATGTCAAACACTTAAGAGTGGTGATTTTTGATACGTTTGGAAAAGTGGCTGATGGCACGTCATTGAATGTTTTGTTTTGGCAGGTTGATGAGCTATGCTAGCCGAGGAATGGGGCGCTGCAGAGGATACAAGTGGCTGAGCTTTGCTGTAGGGAAGTTACGCAAGTGCAGAAGAGCCGACATATCTGAAGATGCAGTCGCAGCATTCTATTCCCTGGGTCATGCCACGTTTTGTCTGGATTGGAACTTTGGAAGTTATTATTTCTACATCGCAATTGTTCTGTACATGTTATTACTAGTTTAAGGGAAGGTTTGTGTGAAACATCCATTGCATTGGTCTGAACAATCATCGTTTGAATGTTGTCACTATGGTTGTATAATCAATCGTCTTGTAGGATGCATGTACCAACAAATTGACTTCACTGTACTGTATTTGGTGATCATGTTATTACTCATGCTCCTACTCTTTTATGGTCATCTTATGCTACTCTGGATGAGAGCTGTGTATGTTATGCCACATGTTAAACTTATGCATGTCATGCTGTGGTGGGTTTATGATGTGCATGATCATGCTGTTCTGTTGATCATTGTTTTGCTCCTTTACTGTGGATGTCATGCTGACCATTTTGCTATTTTTCTTCCGATACAAACTTGAGACATGCATTCATTGTGCTACACAAATTTGAGTTTCTATGTTACATCCAGTTTGCTTATTTCAAAGCTGTCTACATACTGAATAGAAGCAACATTGCACATACACATTACTCTGGAAACTTTTTTTCCCTATGTCCATGTTTTTAGAATACGCCGTACCATAGAATCTCTAACTGGAAACTTTTCTGACTGCGACAGCTAAGGTCGGAATGGAAAGGAGAAAAAAAAATGCAAAGGGAAGAATTATCTGTATTTCCAGCATTTCAGCATCCATCTTTGTCTAGAAAAACATTGCTTTCACTCGGTAAATGGCATGGTTAATTCTGTTGTAACTTGTAACCGTTGGGATTTTTCTTGTTGCGGAATAACCGGTGTATTTTTGCAACAGTATGACATACTGGTTTAACGCTTGATGCGTTTACATGTGTGTCAGATTATGATAATCCTGTTTGCCTAACCAGTTTTTGTATTTTAACTCACCATTTGGTTAACTAAACTTAGCTATGCTTATTTTTCATACCAGTTACAAAATAAGTCCGGCACAACTTAGTTCAGTGACCATAAACTGAGCCTAGAAACTACTCCACTATTCAAAGTTGAGAATCAGTGGGTATGAAATTGAGAAGTTAATAATAATAGTGCAAGATCATAGAGGTTCGGGACCTCTTTGACTTGCAAGATTCTCAAAAGACGGGAATAGGAAAAACGTAGGATTGCGATGGATGTTCTCTGGAAACTTGTAGGATTAGGAAACCACAGGAATTTGAATTGAATCAAAGAGTGTTTGATGTCGCAACAAAGAAGTTTGATTGAACTGATTTTTTTCCTCTGAAATAGTGGGCAAAGCAAGGAAAAAATTCCCAAGGATCTAAATCCTCCAAAACTCCAGTTGGATTCGTTTGAACCAAATGAGCCCTTCATATGTTGGTCTTTGGAGCAAATAAGCTGCATAGGGCCAAAAATATAATGGATCCAAGTTGGTAGTACGCGACAAGAGGCACCGGACGTAATAAACAGCAGACAAGCGGCATCAGTCACACGCGCACGGCAGGCTTATGACTGGAACTGGATAGCAGTTGCTTACCTCTCACGCCGTATTATTTGGCCGACATGAGAAGCTCAGATGGGCAATGATCCTGCCGCGCAAAGAGTTTTCGTCAGTGATGATCCTTCCTTTTGTTTTGTCAAAATGGATTCAGGTTTGGTTGTGGATGAAGAGGTCGGAGTATCTGGGACGGATACAGCAGCCATCTGCTTAGTCTGTGACATGCTCAATGCATTTTTTTTACCGACCTGTTTCATGATCCTACGCGCAACGAGCATCTGTCACGGCCTCCCGTAATGCAGTAATGCACCACGGCCACCTGCAGTTCACGCCGATCACGCGATCCAAGTTGGACATCTTTGCCCCTTTGCTCACATTTGTTGGACTTGTCTCTGCCCAACTTGGACATCCACACATTCAGGCATTCAGGATAAATAGACGGGCTTAAGGCTCTTCTTCATGCCCCCTTTGCCCTGGAGATCATTATTTTGGCAGCTTGGGCCATGTTTTTTTTTTTTCAAGAAGGAGGATCACCCCCGGCCTTTGCATCCGAGCGATGCATGCAGCCGTTTTACTAATTATTCATAAAATACCTTACAAAGAAATACAACAATAAGTCTGAAGCACTCGTCTAGGCGACAACTGTCGCTACTCCTATCCAACTGATGAAGGGATGCTGATAGTCCGGACCTAATACCACAGACCTCGCAGACAAGCCTAACATCTAAGACCTGAGGCCCCAACCAAGCCACTTGCCGGGTATGGGCACACACCGGTCCGACGCGCTCTTAGATGCCGCCGCCACCAACTGCCACTACTCCATCTTCAGAGCTGTACTGACGCATCATCCTTGCCCGGTCTAACTGCCGTCAATGCCACCACAGCGTCCAACGGCACCACCATCCTGCGCGTGAATTGCTGAGCACGTCGCGGTCGCCGCCGGTACACCTCAGCATCAATGCCGCCAAGTACCACCATCCGACACAGCTTGAAGTCTCTGGAAGATCTGTCGTGAGTAGCACCTGCCGACTAGGCATGACAAAGCGTAGCACCTGTCGGTCAGGCATGACTTGACATCTCCACCGAAGCTCCGTGCAAGACGAAGCCGCTCCACCTCCTGCCTCTGACCACCAGCACTGCACCACAAACGATGCTCCCAAGAGAGAAACGCCACCGCAGTGCCGCCATCGTCAGATCTTAAAGACTAGATCCCAGGGTTTCCCCCAGAGCGGTACGAGTGGGTCGACATAAGTCACATAATGATGCCTTCAACAAGGTAACAACGTAGATCGCCCGCCGTCGGCTCGGTTTTCACTGACAACTATGTCTCCCCGACTGGCAGCCAGTACTGGATCACGGATCCGGAGATCCGGACACCCAGCCTCAGGCTGACCACCTCTAACGAAAGAGATGACCACCACTGCCGGTCGCATCAGTCAGAACAGATCTGACCGGAGATGCCACTGACGAGACCACTAGGCCCTCCACGCTGCCGCCGATCTGAAGGCAATTTGCACGCCACCGCAGCCTAGCTGGCCGCCGCCGCTGATCGCAACCGCCGCTCGAAAAGGCCGGCCGCTGCGCCCGCAGCCACGCCCCGGTCCAATGCTGGGCCGCCCGCCGCGCCTAGCCGCCGCCGTCCGAGGATGGGCCGGCCACCCGCCACCTGTCGCAACCATCCGTCGTGCCGCAGAACCCAGATCAGTCGCGCCACCACACGCCTAGGGGTCCCGCCCCAACCCGGAGACGCGTGAGAGAGGAGATCCCCCGCTACCGCCGTCGGCCCCTGGGCTTAGCCTGGCGGCGTCCCCCGACGGCGACGGAGGGAGAGGAGGAGGGAGTTCTTGGCGGCGGCGGCTAGGTTTCCGGGAGTCGACCAAGTCGCCCTAGGGGAAGGGCGACGCCTCAGCTTGGGCCATATGGACCACTATAAATGATTTCATATTTAAGGGTATCCTTCCCAACCTCTGTGACTATAGGAGGAAATTCAAAGAAGAGCTGAAGTGGATCCTCTTTCGACCAGAAAAAAAGAGAGGAATATGGCGACTTTGAGGACTGGATTAAAGCTTTGAGACGATTCTCTCCTGTTGTAATTCTATAGTCTTCTTTTGTTAGTTGATGGGTCTGGCTAGTTGAATGGCCATGTATAGCTTATCTTATCTTTTCTCATTTTGTGTAGCAATTTTTTATTTGGACCTATTTCTGTATTTTATTCTAAAAATCAATAAAAATACGCAACAGAGTTATGATGATTCCCGAAAGAAAAGAATCGAAATGAATCCCTTTGGAGCCTTGATCTAGTACTGATAGCTAAATTTGTTTATTACTAATTATAATTAGGTGAAAAGGACTTTAACTTTTCAGCCGCACATATGCTTATCTTAGGTCCGGCCATAAGAGGGGCATACACCTAACCTAGTAGTATTAATTAGTGCTCCATCATACATATGATTAGTATTTTTTTTTGTGTGGGAGTACATATGATCAGTATTGTAGTAGTACTACAACTTTTAGCACATCTTTCTATTTGAGCAGTCGAGGCCTGAAGGAAAAAAAAAGTATGTGAGACATTATATTTTCAAGAATAACCTCCGACCACTACATCAATTGATATACACAATCACATATTTTTAATTACTCAATAGTGTTGAGTGAAACTAATCATCAATGCTGAAGAAATTGATTTATCGAACAAAAATTTAAATAAAACCGGAGGATATCCAAATCGGATGTTCCTCATAGTGGTATTTTCCCAAATCTATCTCGAAACATGTGACCATGGACCATGATGATGATCGACATGTGTCTATACAACGGAAGTACGATACTGTTTTTCTAGAAACAAGTACGATACTCCTTGGCAAAGCCATTAGGAAGGGATCTCCCAACGGGCACCTCATGTTGGGAGGCCCAACCAAAGATATACCTTTGGTTTTTTGATCCCCAAATTGAGGTTCGAGCCAACACCATCAATAAGGGCAATGCCGTACGCACGCCGACAATACTTGATCTAGCTATAGGCGAGGTTATGGTTTTCACCCGAAGAACATGCATACTTGGTGATAGCTTCATTAAATTTTCTGATAATTGGGGATAAACACTTTCACAGATTCCCAATACCCAAGCCAACATACGGGCACACTTGTCAATTGGATACCCCCCCTCTCTCTCTCCCTCTCTCTCTCATGATGGAATGACATATGGGAGCTCCTATTTGGTGCGGTGCGCACTGGGAAACCAACTAACACCCACCCACCATTCCTCGCGCGCCCTTTTGGCCGGCTCATGTGCGGGGCGGGAAGCCTCCTATTTTTCATTATTTTTTGCCTTTCGTTTTCTTTCTATTTTTCTTGTTTAAAATAATTCGAGATTACAAAAATTGTGAAATTTTAAAAAATGTTTGAGAAAATCATAAAATGTTGGTGAATTTAGAAAATCTTTATGATTTTGAGATTTTTCAAGGAATCATAAAACTTCACAGATTCAAAACATTAATTGATTTTGGAAAAAATGTTTGCATATACAAAAAAGTTCACGGTTTTGAAGAAAAAATTCAGAAAATAAAAAATGTTCAAGATTTTGAAAAAAGTTCGTGTATTCAAAAAATTGTTTCTAAATTTGAACAAATGCATCCCATTTTTAACTGTTCACAAAAATGTTTGCGAATTTCAGAAAAGTTTATCAAAACAAAAAAGTGTTCATGAATTTAAAAAATTGTTCACAAATTTCCTTAACTGTTCATTGATTCAAAAAATGTTCATGAGTTCCAACTTATTTTCACGAATTTTAAAAATAATCATGATAAAAAAATGTTCGTGAATTAGGAAAAAATCACAATTTTTAAAATGTTCACGATCTTAAAAAAAATCATAATTTAAAAAAGCCCATGAATTCAAAAAATGTTCATGATTTTAATTTTTTTAGAAACTTTAAAATGTATGCAAAATTGAAATGAAAAAGGGAAGAAAGAAGAAATTAAGGTGAACAAAAATGAAAAACAAAGGAAATAATAAAATGAAAAAGTAGAAAACCCTGAATGAAAGAACAGAAAAAAAACTAAAAGGATCTAGGTGGGCCAATCCAAGTGTAAGTACGGAGATGGAGGGGGGGGGTACGTGCTAGTCGCTACTTGGTGACCTACGCGTCAAATAGGACCTATGATGGTAGGCAGAGGTGCCGACGGCAGGTATGACAACATGTCAACAACGATGGTCAGTGGTCCAGCAGGCGACGACGATGGTGGCGCGTTCGGTGACAATGGCGGCGAGGCGGACGACGTCAGGTTAGTGGGCGGGTGGCCGACATATGGTCCCACACTTTTCAGAGGGTGTTGGGAGAGCCCCCCCGGGAGAGGGGGGAGTGGGAGTTGAGTTGTTTTATTGGTGGCCACCAATAATTTATTAAAAAAGGGGAGTTGTTTTGTTTGCCCAACTTACTCAATACCCAAATAAAATACCTAATTACTTATAAGTGGAGGTATTGAGAAAAAAGAGATGTTAGAGATGCTCTAACACATATCAGTTGTTATTTCACTCACATCATTTTTTTGCGAGAAAACTTCCAATCAATTCATGTTCAATCATGGTAGTACAACGAACACCAGAAATAATAAAAATTACATTCAGGTCCGTGGACCACCTAGCAACGACTACAAGCACTGGAGCGAGCCGAAGGCGCGCCGTCATCATCGCCTCTTCCTTGCTGGAGCCGGGTAAACCTTGTTGTAGTAGACAGTCGGGAAGTCGTCGTACTAAGTCCCTGTAGGACCAGCACACCAGAGCAACAACTATCGCCAACGAAGAAAGTCGTAGATCGAAAGGATTAAACTTGTAAACACCCAAACGAAGGCAAACAAAGAACAGATCCACCGAAAACCAGCACCGACCAAATCCCGCAAGATCCGACGGTGACACACATCCGCATTGCCTCCGACGACGCTAGTCACAACATCGGGACAGAGATATAACGTGGGAGACATTATTCTTACTAAGGGACATCACCGCCGTCACACAGCTGCAACCCCGATGCTGAACCTAATAAGAACGAGAATGAGGCCCCTCCCTTCGGCGGGGGGCTGAGGTCCTCCGCACCTCCATGGCCTAAAGGCCATCGGAGATAGGGCAGACCGGCGGGGGCGCCGACAGGAGGAGGAGAAAAGCTTGAGATTTTTTTTTGTGGAGGAGGAAAGAAAACATTAGCTTTTTTTTGAGACAAACTCGCAAAGCTTTATTCATGACCCGTCACACTTACATGGACGAAAGAGAGTTCTCCCGGGTGGCCTAACCAAACATGGCGACCGGTCCCGAGAGTTAAAGCATGCTTTGCTAGTTTGTGTGCTTCAACATTCGAAGTTCTAAATTCATGTCTAAATAAATAGGATGTAAAACTACTAGAGTGTTCCTTGATCTCCCTCACTACTGCACCATAAGATGAAGATGTTCCTCGCTGGATTGCTTCAATCGCTGACTTACAATCAGAGGCCACTTGAATTTTTTGGATGTATAGATCGTCAGCAAGGGCTAGAGACTCTCTAATGGCAAGGCTCTCCAGGATCTCAGGCTGGTCGATGTTTTTGAAGACAACAACTGATGCACCCATGAACAGTCCAGCATCATCTCTGCAAATCGCTCCCACAGCTCCAAAACCTCCTGCCCTAGGCACTGCTGCATCCACATTAAGCTTGGAGTGCCCCTCCTGGGGAGGTAGCCATGTCGTAGGCTTCGATTGTTCATCCGCCCGACCCCTGCTTGGGGCCTTGAAGGTGAGTTGAAGATCACAGAGATAGCTTCTGATAAAAGCTTGCGTGGAGAAAGGAGTTTGGAAGATTCCTTCATGTATCAGCTTCCGACGAGCATGCCATATTGCCCAAAGTGTAACAACTAACGTGGTAAATTCTTCCTGTGGCAGCGAATCACTCATGGCGAACAACCAGCCCTTGGCACTGTCGTCTGTGTTCATGCACATGTGTTCCACAAGATCTGAGTTTGACAGTGCCCACACGCTCCTTGACATGGCGCAGTCCAGCATGGAATGACGCCAGTTGTCAGCTGCACCACAAATAGCACACTCACTCGTTGTCGCCATATTCCGATGCTGCAATATATCTCCGGTTGGGAGAGAATGTTGTGCGAGGCGCCAAACAAATACCTTCAGTTTTGAAGGTACTTGCATACCCCAAACCGAAGCCCATCCTCTGCGTTCTGCGTTGCTGTTTGACACATCCTCTACTTCCTCAAGCCAAGCTTCTCTGCCAGTCTTTATGCGGAAAATCATGTTGTATGCCGATCGAACAGAGTACCTGCCTTTCGGGTCTTCCGCCCACACCCAGAAGTCCTGAACAAGCCTCGTGCAGATCGGTATCTTTAGTATTGCCTCAGCGTCTACAGGGAGAAAAACCTGCCGAACCAAATCTTCCCGCCATGCTGCCATGTTGTGATCTAATAAATCAGCCAGCATCCTCGGTGGGTTGGCCACGAGGGATGTGACAGGTTTTGAGAAACCTTCCCTAGGGATCCAGCTATGAGTCCAGATGTTGGTTGATGATCCATCCCATATCTGCCTGATGATGCCTAGCTTCATTATGTTTCGACCATCTACAATGGCACGCCATATTTGAGAAGGTCGTGACCCCAGTTCGGCCTCAAGTATTGATGTATTTGGGTAGTAAATTGCCTTTAGCAAACATGCACTGAGTGAGTCCGGTTCCTGCAACAATCTCCATGCCTGTCTGGACAAAAGAGCTAGGTTAAAAATCTCCATGTCTTGGAAGCCCAAACCACCTAGACTCTTTGGTTTTGTCATCACATCCCAGGAGACCCAACATGGTCTTCTTTTTCCTTGTTTGCTGCCCCACCAGAACTGGCGAATGATAGAAGTAATGCTCTCACAGAGCCCCCTTGTCAGTCTAAAGCATGACATAGAGAACACCGGGATCGCTTGTGCCACTGACTTTATCAAGATCTCTTTGCCTGCAGTAGACAGGAGCTTCTCCATCCATCCCTTGACCTTCTCCCAGACTCTATCGCGAAGGTACTTGAAAGTGCCACTTTTTGACTGACCCACTTCAGTTGGCAAGCCCAAATATTTTTCACTCAAAGACTCGTTCTGCACATTGAGGCCATTTTTTACTCCTTGTCTGATATGTTCAGGGCACCCTTTACTGAAAAAGATGGAAGATTTGTCATGATTAATCCTCTGCCCTGAAGCCAAACAATATGTATTCAACAGGTTTGAAACTGCACTAGCTCCCTCCACACTAGCCTTAAAAAGCAACAGGCTGTCATCTGCAAACAAAAGGTGGTTAACAACTGGAGCTGTCGGTGCCACCTTCAGTCCAAGCGCCGATGACTGAGAACTGGATTTTAAGAGGCACGAAAGGCCCTCTGCTGCCAGTAAGAAAAGATAGGGGGAGATGGGATCTCCCTGTCGAATACCTCTTGTTGGATTGAACTGTTCGAGCTTTTCCCCATTAAACAACACTGAGAAGGAAACAAACCTGACCATGCTCATCACAATATGAATCCAGGGGGCTGCAAAACCAAGCTTCCCCATAATGGCTTGTAAATAGTCCCATTCGAGCCGATCATAGGCTTTCATCATGTCGAGCTTCAGTGCACAAAAACTATTGCTCTTAGACTTATTCCTCTTCATAAAATGGAGGCACTCGTACGCACAAATAATGTTATCTGTTATTAATCTGCCAGGTACAAATGCTGACTGTTCCTCAGAAATGATCTCAGGTAATATAACTTTGAGTCTATTGGCTACAACTTTCGAAGCTATTTTGTACAGTACATTGCAAAGGCTGATTGACCTAAACTGAGTGAGCAGTGTAGCGAAAGTTACCTTAGGAACAAGAACCAAAACAGTGTCATTTATACTCTCCGGGCTTTCCTCCCCTCTGATAATACGTAACACAACCGATGTAATCTCATCCCCGCATATATCCCAGTGCCGCTGATAAAAATGCGCCAGAAAGCCGTCAGGGCCCGGGGCCTTGGTAGGGAACATCTGAAAAAGAGCTTGCTTGACCTCCTCGTTTGTGTATGGGGCGCATAGGTTCTCATTCATAGCCGCAGTGACCTTGCAGGGAACATGTGCTAACACCTCCTCTATACCCGTCACGCCTTCAGATGTGTACAGGGACTTGTAGAAATCCCGCACCATCTCCTTCAACTCATCCTGGTTCTCTGTGTATATTCCCAGAGAATTATAGAGAGCTTTTATCATGTTTCTCTTACGTCGCATACTCACCCTCATGTGAAATTTTTTGGTGTTTTTGTCACCTTCCGAAAGCCACTGCAACCGTGACGTCTGACGCCACATGAGTTCCTCACGATGGTACAGTTCGACTAGCCTCTCGTTAACTTTTAACTCCACATGTACTGGACTCGTCTTGGCCGGGTCATTACGCAGCCGTTCAAGTTGAGCAGTAAGTTGTTTTATCTCCTTCCGAACATTACCAAACAACTCCTTGCTCCAAGCTGTAAGATCCCTCGACAAGGCCAGAAGTTTATCTCGGAAATCACCAACACCATAGCCAGGAGAGGCTGCATTCCACCTAGCAGTTATGGTGTCTTTCCATTCCTCGTGAGACTCCCAGATAACCTCGTATCTGAACTCCTTTTTCCTCCTGTCCGGCTGAGCAGTAGAGGTAGAAAGCAAGATCGGAGCATGATCGGAGGATGCTACCGTTAGATGAACCAGAGAAGCTAGAGGGAAGCGCGCCATCCAGCTAGGGGAGGCCAGCGCCCTATCCAGACGAACGCGCGTATAAGATCCTCTAGCGACTCTTTTCTCAAAAGTCCACGGTCTGCCCTGGTAGCCCAAGTCTTCAATTATGCAAACATCAACCACATCTCGGAATGCTTGTATTTGGGCATTGCTACGGTCTGCTATTCCTTGATGCTCTTCGGGACGTAGAACTTCATTAAAATCGCCTAAGCAAAGCCATGGAAGCGAGCTCAAAGTTGATATCCCCCTCATCAAGTCCCAAGTCTGGTGCGTGAGATGGGTTTGGGATTCACCGTATATGCATGTAATCCTCCACGGTTCTACTCCTTCCTCCTGCACCTTTGCATCTATGTGATAACAAGAGTCTCCCAAAATCTCAATATTACTGCTGTTATTCCAAAACATGCCAATGCCGCCACTTCTCCCCTGACTGTCAATAGCATAAGAATTCTCATACCCTAATGTACCAGCAAGAGCTTCGACCCATGCACCACTGATTTGCGTTTCAATGATACAAAGCACTGCTGGGGCAAACTTCATCGCGAGTTCGCGAAGTTCTCGAACTGCCGCAGGTTTGCCCGCGCCACGACAGTTCCAACATAGAGCACTCATTGGGCTGGCGGCGCCCCTCCAGGGAGCCCGCCAAAGTTAACACCTTGCTACCTTCATTATCTTCCTCGCCAGTTTTGGCCTTCTTTGGGTCCCTCTTTGGTGGCGGGCTCAATGGTGCTGCCCCGAAGGGCACCATAGCTGAGTTTTCACCTCCATGCGGCAGGAACTTGTGAGCAGCAACCCCTATCCCTGTCTTGGCCGCAACAGAATTTTCTTATCTCTCTGAACGTTTCCTTTTATGCTCGACCATATACACATCATCCAGCCCTACATCCGCCCGATGGCCTTTTCCAGTCTGCTCATATTGAGAGTCGCTGTGCCTTTCATTAGACGAAGTAGTAGCACTCCCTCTTCCAGAACCTGACCGACCTCCCCGTCGTCCTCCTCGGAGGCCTCGGCCCTCACCTGGGCCCCGCCCTGTACGCATGAACCAAGAGGCCCTAAGATCCTTAAAAATCAACACTGATGGAGGGTGGATGTAACGCCCCGGATTCGTTGCGCCAGGTGTCTACCAGTTATTCACCATTGTAGCCATGTCATTTGCTTGCATTTTGCCATGTCATCATGTGCATTTCATTTTGCATACGTGTTCGTCTCATGCATCCGAGCCTTTTCCCTGTTGTCCGTTTTGCGATCCGGCACTCCTATGCCCTCCGGCGTCCCCCTCTTCTTTCTTATCGTGAGCGGGTGTTTAAACGTTCTCGAAATGGACCGAGTCTTGCCAAGCGGCCTTGGTATAGCACCGGTAGACCGCCTGTCAAGTTTCGTGCCATTTGGAGTCCGTTTGATACTCCAACGGTGCCCCGCGTCCCTGGATCCCTCCGTCCCGGACCCTTCCGTCCGGCGTTGACTTTGCGGAGGTAAAATTCCACCAAGTCCCCGAAGTTTTTGTCATTATCATGCCATATTCGTCATGTCGTGTCTCTGCATCCGTAGCTCCGTTTCGTGCGTGTAATATGTCAAATTGTTTGTCTCAACGAGTACATCATTTCATTCCATTGCATCATATTCATTTGAGGTCATCTAGATGCCTGAATCATCGTTGCAAGAGTGCTTCATAATGTTATCTGCTGTCTGTTATCAGAACGAGCTCTGTTGTCATTTTTGCCATAATTGATGTGTGCATCCTATGAGGTTGATGTCTACATGTGTTTTGATCTATGCTATGTCTTCTTTACAGAGTGCTTACCATGTATTTTTGTGATCAATGTGGTGACTAGCACAAGCATGCAAACTAGGCATCGTGATGTTACTGATTTTAGTCCCTGTTCTGCTGTTATTTTGATGCCATGTAAACATGTTGCTACAGAGAGATCCATGCATATTTTGAGATACTTCAGTAAGGATGTTTTGAACATATGGTTATGCTCTATCCATTCATGCCCCTGGTTGAAATTATGGAGTAGTCTAGCATGTCATTTTCATGCTCTACTTTTGCTTCAAAATGTTTCCTGGCAGATTGTTTACATGTTATTCAATTTTGCCAAGGTTGCTATAGTTGATCCTTGCATGCTATGAACTTGTTCTTGCCTTGGTTTGTTTCACAAACATGTCTTTTTGATGATGCTATGCTTATCTTGTCATGTAATGACTTGTGGTGAGTGAATCGAGCTTGTTAAGTAGGGTACTTGCTGTTACTGTTTTGCTAGGCTGAATCTGTTATTTCGTGATGCTATGTAAACCTGCTTCTACAAATCATTCTATGCATAATCTGGAGATGACCACTAAACATGTTTTGTTCTATATGTCATGCTCTATCCATTCATGCCCCTGGTTGCAATTATAGCTTGCTGTAGCTTGTTCATATTTTGCTCCAAAGTTGCTTGATAATGTTGCTGTCAGCCTGTTAACATTAAGTTCAGTTGTTGCCATGATTGTTGTTAGTGTTCCATGCACCCTATGGACTTGCTATTGCCATGATTAGCTTCACAAACATATCTTATTACTGTTGGTTGCCTTGCCATGCCATATATTGCTCTGTAGTGAGTTGCACAAGCTCATCTATATGCCTTCATAATTCTGTTCCTGCCATGTATGAATCTGTAATATAACTTGCTATGTTTACATGGGTGCCATCATATTTTCTGCTCCTTTTTGGCTTATGGTCAGTAAAGGACTCTTGTTCTATGCATTTAGTAGTATCATGCCATGCATTTGTTTGCCATGATAAGTTCCTGTAACATGTAGTTTGATAGCTCTAAACATTGCAACCTGATGTTATTTTCTGCAAAGTCTGAATTGTTATTACTTGCAATCTTACCATGTGTGTTTGAGCATGTTCTAGTTATTTCTGGAGATAGCTCAGTGTTCATGTTTTGTTATGCTTTACCTGTAAATCATGCCCATGCCTTTTGTTTTCTTGTTGAGGTCCTGTAGCATCTTGTTTTGATGCTTGCAATATGTCTAGTTGCTGTTTTGGACAGATTGTTGCTATAACTTGCATAGTGTTTGTGTGTTGAACCGTTACTCCGTTTTGAGTGTGCTCTATATGAAACTTGCTTAGTTTTGCATGTAGTTTCATATTATCATGTTGCGTCCATGTTTTTAGGTGTTTGCTTGATGCTTGTGTGCATTTTGCATCAATGCCATGTTTAACTTGTTTTGCTCATATCTTCTAGGCCGTAGCTCCGAATTAAATGAACTTTATATGTAACTTGACTAGAATTTCGTGTAGATCATCTTGGTGCATCTTAACTTGCTGTTTAATAACTTGAACATAAGGTTTATTCAGATCTGGACCAATTTCGAAATATGCATATGAGGACTTACCGGAATTGTTATATGTTGTTCCCGGCCTCATTTAAACTTGCCTTGATGTGTTGCTCTTGTTTGCATCATCTCTTGTCATGCGTAGCTTCATGTAGTCTTGTCATGTATCATGCTTGCTGTGCATCATGTCATGTTCTTGTGTGGTGTGTTTACTATGTTGTGTGCTTCTTCTCGATAGTTCCCATTTCGTTGCGATCGTGAGGATTCGATCGTCTACGCTTGGTTCGTCTTCGTGGCTTATCCGTTTGTCTTCTTCATGGACTCGTTCTTCTTCCTTGCGGGATTTCAGGCAAGATGACCACTACCCTAGATCTCACTACTATCATTGCTATGCTAGTTGCTTCGTTCTATCGCTATGTTGCGCTACCTATCACCTGTTTATCAAGCCTCCCATATTGCCATGAACCTCTAACCTTTGACACCTTTCCTATGCAAACTGTTGTTTGGCTATGTTACCGCTTTTGCTCAGCCCCTCTTATAGCGGTGCTAGTTGCAGGTGAAGTTGAAGATTTCTCCATGGTGGACAGGATTTTGGTTGGGATATCACAATATCTCTTATATTATTAATGCATCTATATACTTGGTAAAGGATGGAAGACTCGGCCTTTTGCCTGGTGTTTTGTTCCACTCTTGCCGCCCTAGTTTCCGTCATACCGGTGTTATGTTCCCGGATTTTGCGTTCCTTACGCGGACGGGTGATTTATGGGACCCCCTTGACAGTTCGCTTTGAATAAAACTCCTCCAGCAAGGCCCAACCTTGGTTTTACCATTTGCCTCACCTAGCCCTTTTTCCCTTGGGAGTCGCGCATCCCGAGGGTCATTTTTAGTTTAGTCCCCCCGGGCCAGTGCTTGTCTAAGTGTTGGTCCGAACTAGAGCCCTTTGCAGCGCTCCCTCAGGGAAACTTGAGGCCTGGTTTTAGTTGTACAGATTGCTCATCCGGTGTTGCCCTGAGAACGAGATATGTGAAGCTCCTATCAGGATGTCGGCGCATCGGGCGGTCTTGCTGGTCTTGTTTTACCATTGTCGAAATGTCTTGTAAACCGGGATTCCGAGTCTGATCGGGTCTTCCTGGGAGAAGGTATATCCTTCATTGATCGCGAGAGCTTGTCATGGGCTAAGTTGGGACACCCCTACAGGGTATAATCTTTCGAAAGCCGTGCCTGCGGTTGTAGGCAGATGGAAATTTATTAATGTCCGATTGTAGATAACTTGACACCAGATCCGAATTAAAACGCATCAACCGTGTGTGTAGCCGTGATGGTCTCTTTTCGGCGGAGTCCGGAAAGTGAACACGGTTTCTGGGTCATGTTTGACGTAAGTAGGAGTTCATGATCACTTCTTGATCATTGCTAGCTTCACGACCGTTCCATTTGCTCTCTTCTCGCTCTTATTTGCGTATGTTAGCCACCATATATGCTTAGTCGCTGCTGCAGCCTCACCACTTTACCCCTTCCTTTCCCTTTAAGCTTTGCTAGTCTTGATACCCATGGTAATGGGATTGCTGTGCCCTCGTGGCTCACAGATTACTACAACAACAGTTGCAGGTACAGGTAATGCAATGATCATGACGCGAGAGCGATGCTTGCTTGTGTTGAGTTCTTCTTCTGCTTCTTCGATCAAGGGATAGGTTCCAGGTCGGCAGCTTGGGCTAGCAGGGTGGATGTCGTTTGAGTTTCTGTTTGTGTTTCATCCGCAGTCGGATGATGATCTTATGTATGATGATGTTGTATTCGCGTGGCATCGTTTGCCTTATGTATGTATCCCCATCTATTATGTAATGTTGATGTAATGATATCCACCTTGCAAAAGCGTTTCAATATGTGGGTCTATCCTTGGTGGGACCTTTGAGTTCCTTTTGGATAGGGTCACATATTGGGCGTGACAAGTTGGTATCAGAGCCTCGACCGACCCTAGGAGCCCCTTGATTGATCGTGTAGTTTGGCCGTTGTTGAGTCTAGAAAAAAAACTATTTTCGGAGTCTACTTATATCGGAGAGTAGGAATTCTTTTTACTCCTCAGCCCCTTCGTCGCTCTGGTAAGGAATCTTGACGTAGGTGTTTTGAATTACTCCTCTTCCCCTTTCAAATTTTTCTTTAGGATCACGCAGTTGGTTTTCCGATCGTTGGTTCTCAGCTCTTTTCATCCGGTGCATTTCTCGTCAAGTCGACTCGAGCCTCTTCATCATTGAGTTCAATCCTCAGTTGTTTTCTTTCCCACCCGCCCACCCCTTTTCATCTTGGAACCGGAGTCCGTAATTGAGTACCCATCCTACTCATGCGAAGCCTTTGCTTTCTTTCCTCAATTATTTCAACAGGTGTTTTCTCTTCAAGATATTCGTCGGTTCCCCCTTCCAATTGCCTTTGTTTTCCCCGCCCTCCCACCCTCTTCTTCCCGGAGCTTGAATTTCTTTCGACCATCTATCTCATTCGTGCGGAACCTCTTCAGTCCTTCGTTAATTATTTCAACCGGTGAATTCTCGTCTCGGTGGACATTCTTCATCTCTTTTCTTTTCCGGTGGACTCAATTCAAGTTTTTCGGGTGATCATATTCTTTTCCTTGGATCAAGTGTTCTCCTTGCTCGTGTGCCTCTCGCCAGTTTATCCTTCCAGAGTGTTCAAGACATCTCAGGAGATTCGTCTGTGTTCCAATTAATTCGAGGTTGTCACCTCATTCAAATATTTCAATTGTTCCGGTGCTTCATCTATCTGTTCATCAATCCTTTTTCAATGATGTTTTTATTTTAGTGGGCCCTAACCCACAGGTCTTTTTCCAGGATCTTACCTGACTCTTCTAATTCCCCAGAGCTATTCTTAAATTCTTTTCGAAGTATGACGTAAGAATGGATTTCATCAGTCAGATACTTTCTTCAAGATCTCGTTCGAACTCTTTTCATTATTGGCTCAACCCCTTCGCTTTTCATTCTCCCGGAGTATCTCAGTAATTTTGTTGGTGTTTCTCGTCATCATTTGAAGACCGAAGAAGAGTTTTCCTCTAAATCTTGCCCATTCTCTCGAGATTCGTGGTTTTAGCTTCATGCTATCCTTTCGAATTATTCCGTTTGTCAGATATTCTTTCTTACCCATCCGGAGCATGTCAGGAGTTGTTTTCCCGTTTCTTTTCACCGGAGGCCATCATTCCAGTTATCATTCTCTATTTATCCTGGTGCTTCGTTTAAGTGTTCCTTAATCAGCTCATGATCTCTTTATTGTTTTGCATCTAAATTCCCCTCGAGCATATTGGTTCTTCTAATTCTTTCCGGTGAATCATTCTCTTTCAGCAGTCATTTCTGAATTCTTATGGTGGATTGTTCAAGATTCTTTTTCTTGATTATCATATTAATTTATTCGTTCTTTCCAATCCTACCGGTGGTTCATGAAGATCTTCTCAAGTTTGCGATATGTCAATTCTCAATCCTTTTCAACAAGAATAAGTAGTATGTAAAATCCATTGTTGGTCATCAATTTAATTTGATGAAGGATAAGCATACAATAAATCTTATTCTTATTTCTTCCAAGTGAGTAATCCCTTCCTTCGGAATTTGTTCTTGATGAATAAATTCTAGTTCCAAGTGTCTTCATCTTTTCTTTTCCGGAGTGTTAATTTTCCTTGGCCATTTCGTCGGAACCTCTATCTAAATCATCGCAAAGCTCATCTTATTCTTTCATCCTTCATTTGATCTCATCATACTTTTGTTACCGGAGTTCTACATGGTGGTTCTTCATGATTTAATTCATTCTTCAAGTGTTCATCAAGCTTATTCTTTCGTTGTTGATTTTCTCAACAACTCCGTTTAACCTTTCCTTCTAAGTTCTTTTCATTCGGTTCTTTCAATTCTTCCGGAGGCATTGCGTTGCTTATGTTGTCAAGTGCCATCCCATCTTATGAAGTTCATGTTCTTTTCCTTCCATTTTCAGCCGGAGTGCTGCCTAAATCCTTTCAGTCTTATTCGTTTCTTATCTCTTTCTAACCGGAGTGGTTTCATAGTCTATCTGATTCCGTGAGCTTTCGATTCTCGTCATTCTCGTCGTTCCTCTCTTTTTCTCGAGTGCTCTCGATTCTTTGCTTCTTCTCTTCAGTTCTTGTTTCACCTCATCCCTTTTTCTCTTCCGTCTCGGCCCTAAGATCTTGGGACGAGATCTCTTGTTAGTGGAGGAGTGTTGTAACGCCCCGGATTTGTTGCGCCGGGTGTCTACCAGTTATTCGTTGTTGTAGCCATGTCATTTGCTTGCGTGTTGCATTTTGCCATGTCATCATGTGCATTTCATTTTGCATACGTGTTCGTCTCATGCATCCGAGCCTTTTCCCCGTTGTCCGTTTTGCGATCCGGCACTCCTATGCCCTCCGGCGTCCCCCTCTTCTTTCTTATCGTGAGCGGGTGTTTAAACGTTTTCGAAATGGACCGAGTCTTGCCAAGCGGCCTTGGTATAGCACCGGTAGACCGCCTGTCAAGTTTCGTGCCATTTGGAGTCCGTTTGATACTCCAACGGTGCCCCGCGTCCCTGGATCCCTCCGTCCCGGACCCTTCCGTCCCGCGTTGACTTTGCGGAGGTAAAATTCCACCAAGTCCCCGAAGTTTTTGTCATTATCATGCCATATTCGTCATGTCGTGTCTCTGCATCCGTAGCTCCGTTTCGTGCGTGTAATATGTCAAATTGTTTGTCTCAACGGGTACATCATTTCATTCCATTGCATCATATTCATTTGAGGTCATCTAGATGCCTGAATCATCGTTGCAAGAGTGCTTCATAATGTTATCTGCTGTCTGTTATCAGAACGAGCTCTTTTGTCATTTTTGCCATGATTGATGTGTGCATCCTATGAGGTTGATGTCTAAATGTGTTTTGATCTATGCTATGTCTTCTTTACAGAGTGCTTACCATGTATTTTTGTGATCAATGTGGTGACTAGCACAAGCATGCAAACTAGGCATCGTGATGTTACTGATTTTAGTCCCTGTTCTGCTGTTATTTTGATGCCATGTAAACATGTTGCTACAGAGAGATCCATGCATATTTTGAGATACTTCAGTAAGGATGTTTTGAACATATGGTTATGCTCTATCCATTCATGCCCCTGGTTGAAATTATGGAGTAGTCTAGCATGTCATTTTCGTGCTGTACTTTTGCTTCAAAATGTTTCCTGGCAGATTGTTTACATGTTATTCAATTTTGCCAAGGTTGCTATAGTTGATCCTTGCATGCTATGAACTTGTTCTTGCCTTGGTTTGTTTCACAAACATGTCTTTTTGATGATGCTATGCTTATCTTGTCATGTAATGACTTGTGGTGAGTGAATCGAGCTTGTTAAGTAGGGTACTTGCTGTTACTGTTTTGCTAGGCTGAATCTGTTATTTCGTGATGCTATGTAAACCTGCTTCTACAAATCCTTCTATGCATAATCTGGAGATGAGCACTAAACATGTTTTGTTCTACATGTCATTCTATATCCATTCATGCCCCTGGTTGCAATTATAGCTTGCTGTAGCTTGTTCATATCTTGCTCCAAAGTTGCTTGATAATGTTGCTGTCAGCCTGTTAACATTAAGTTCAGTTGTTGCCATGATTGTTGTTAGTGTTCCATGCACCCTATGGACTTGCTATTGCCATGATTAGCTTCACAAACATGTCTTATTGCTGTTGGTTGCCTTGCCATGCCATATATTGCTCTATAGTGAGTTGCACAAGCTCATCTACATGCCTTCATAATTCTGTTCCTGCCATGTATGAATCTGTAATATAACTTGCTATGTTTACATGGGTGCCATCATATTTTCTGCTACTTTTTGGCTTATGGTCAGTAAAGGACTCTTGTTCTATGCATTTAGTAGTATCATGCCATGCCTTTGTTTGCGATGATAAGTTCCTGTAACATGTTGTTTGATAGCTCTAAACATTACAACCTGATGTTATTTTCTGCGAAGTCTGAATTGTTATTACTTGCAATCTTACCATGTGTGTTTGAGCATGTTCTAGTTATTTCTGGAGATAGCTCAGTGTTCATGTTTTGTTATGCTTTACCTGTAAATCATGCCCATGTCTTTTGTTTTCTTGTTGAGGTCCTGTAGCATGTTGTTTTGATGCTTGCAATATGCCTAGTTGCTGTTTTGGACAGATTGTTGCTATAACTTGCATAGTGTTTGTGTGTTGAACCGTTACTCCATTTTGAGTGTGCTCTATGTGAAACTTGCTTAGTTTTGCATGTAGTTTCATATTATCATGTTGCATCCATGTTTTGAGGTGTTTGCTTGATGTTTGTGTGCATTTTGCATCAATGCCATGTTTAACTTGTTTTGCTCATATCTTCTAGGCCGTAGCTCCGAATTAAATGAACTTTATATGTAACTTGACTAGAATTTCATGTAGATCATCTTGGTGCATCTTAACTTACTGTTTAACAACTTGAACATAAGGTTTATTCAGATCTGGACCAATTTCGAAATATGCATATGAGGACTTACCGGAATTGTTATATGTTGTTCCCGACCTCATTTAAACTTGCCTTGATGTGTTGCTCTTGTTTGCATCATCTCTTGTCATGCGTAGCTTCATGTAGTCTTGTCATGCGTCATGCTTGTTGTGCATCATGTCATGTTCTTGTGTGGTGTGTTTACTATGTTGTGTGCTTCTTCTCGATAGTTCCTGTTTCGTTGCGATCGTGAGGATTCGATCGTCTACGCTTGGTTCGTATTTGTGGCTTCATCCATTCGTCTTCTTCATGGACTTGTTCTTCTTCCTTGCGGGATTTCAGGCAAGACGACCACTACCCTGGATCTCACTACTATCATTGCTATGCTAGTTGCTTCGTTCTATCGCTATGCTGTGCTACCTATCGCCTGTTTATCAAGCCTCCCATATTGCCATAAACCTCTAACCTTTGACACCTTTCCTATGCAAACCGTTGTTTGGCTATGTTACCGCTTTTGCTCAGCCCATCTTATAGCGTTGCTAGTTGCAGGTGAAGTTGAAGATTTCTCCATGGTGGACAGGATTTTGGTTGGGATATCACAATATCTCTTATATTATTAATGCATCTATATACTTGGTAAAGGGTGGAAGACTCGGCCTTTTGCCTGGTGTTTTGTTCCACTCTTGCCGCCCTAGTTTCTGTCATACCGGTGTTATGTCTTTGCGTTCCTTACGCGGTCGGGTGATTTATGGGACCCCCTTGGCAGTTCGCTTTGAATAAAACTCCTCCAGCAAGGCCCAACCTTGGTTTTACCATTTGCCTCACCTAGCCCTTTTTCCCTTGGGAGTCGCACATCCCGAGGGTCATCTTTATTTTAGCCCCCTCGGGCGAGTGCTTGTCTAAGTGTTGGTCCGAACTAGAGCCCTTTGCAGCGCTCCCTCAGGGAAACTTGAGGTCTGATTTTAGTTGTACGGATTGCTCATCCGGTGTTGCCATGAGAACGAGATATGTGAAGCTCCTATCAGGATGTCGGCGCATCGGACGGTCTTGCTGGTCTTGTTTTACCATTATCGAAATGTCTTGTAAACCGGGATTCCGAGTCTGATCGGGTCTTCTTGGGAGAAGGTATATCCTTCGTTGATCGCGAGAGCTTGTCATGGGCTAAGTTGGGACACCCCTACAGGGTATAATCTTCCGAAAGTCGTGCCTGCTGTTATAGGCAGATGGGAATTTGTTAATGTCCGGTTATAGATAACTTGACACCAGATCCGAATTAAAACGCATCAACCGTGTGTGTAGCCGTGATGGTCTCTTTTCGGCGGAGTCCGGAAAGTGAACACGGTTTCTGGGTCATGTTTGACGTAAGTAGGAGTTCATGATCACTTCTTGATCATTGCTAGCTTCACGACCGTTCCATTTGCTCTCTTCTCACTCTTATTTGCGTATGTTAGCCACTATATATGCTTAGTCGCTGCTGCAGCCTCACCACTTTACCCCTTCCTTTCCCTTTAAGCTTTGCTAGTCTTGATACCCATGGTAATGGGATTGCTGAGCCCTCGTGGCTCACAGATTACTACAACAACAGTTGCAGGTACAGGTAATGCGATGATCATGACGTGAGAGCGATGCTTGCTTGTGTTGAGTTCTTCTTCTGCTTCTTCGATCAGGGGATAGGTTCCAGGTCGGCATCCTGGGCTAGCAGGGTGGATGTCGTTTGAGTTTCTGTTTGTGTTTCATCCGCAGTCGGATGATGATCTTATGTATGATGATGTTGTATTCGTGTGGCATCGTTTGCCTTATGTATGTATCCCCATCTATTATGTAATGTTGATGTAATGATATCCACCTTGCAAAAGCGTTTCAATATGCGGGTCTATCCTTGGTGGGACCTTCGAGTTCCTTTTGGATAGGGTCGCATATTGGGCGTGACAGTGGATTCCTGAACCATGTTCCTTGTAAAGATGCCCCAGCTTGCCACACACCGCACACCAGTCGGGTAGCTTCTCGTATTTGACCCTGTAAATCTGTCTATTTCCTTCCCTGATCAGTGAAACTACGTTTTTCAGAGGGTGGTTGACATCAATCTGTACCCACACCCGATAGAAATTCCCTACAAAATCCAGCGAGTTTGTTTCAACGAACAAAACCTCCCCAACCTTCGCCGCCAGCGGCTTTACCAGATGTGCATAGAGTTGTGGTACATCATGTATCTGTACCCAGATATTCAGTGTATCCAGCCTTATTGTTGAAGGTTTTGAGATGCCATCGTATGGGACCAGTATCACCGCATCCCCTCTGAAGTTCCAGGGTCCCTCGTTCATGACCCTCTCCCAATCACCTAGACACGAGAATTGGACTGTGTACAGATTGTTCTCGAGGGGTTTGAACTTGACTTCTTGAGCAGCATCCCAAGCCGATCTCATGTTCCTGTAAAACCAAGTTTGGCTGTAAGTTTTAGGAGTATTCACCCTAGCCAATGCCAACCATCTCGCCGCCTCCGGGGGTGCGGCTGCTTCATCGAAAATCACATCATCCAGGGGCGGGCCCACCTCAATTCAAGGGTATTCAACTGAATACCCATTATTTTTGCCAAAGTACTAGGTATATAGATAGCATATATCATATGCGTGTACAAGAAAAAACGAAATCTATGCAATAGATGTGCTGGCGAACTAATTCAGCCCGAAAAGGGAGGCTAGCCCAGGTTTGCTATTCTCTCCCACGCCATCCACGACATTGGCCCATAGGCCCAAAACGCTTTAGGCTCCAATCGTGTGCACGCATCCATCGCTGATTCAGTTTTACCATCGCCAAAAATCGATCCAGCAGGAAACAAACCGGCTCCGCCCTTCCCTCTTCCCCAAATTCTGCTCCCAAGCTAGCCGCCAGGCAGCCTGCTGATTGTCGCATGCGTGCACGGTGGCAAGCATTGGCGGGCGGCGCGACGCGGTGCACCATCCAGATTCCGGCAACATGATATCCGACCCTCGCCCCTATGATACTGATCTTTACATGCATCGGTCTTCAATTTTGAAGCCCTAGGTTCAACTAGCAGTAAGTATTTTCTGTTCATCGAAAATAGATGTGTTCATGTGGCCTAATACATTACCACTATTAAAATTGGGATCTGGGGAAGCTCCTCATGCTGATTCATCTTGCTAATGAGACATTGGTTATTGATTTCTCTCTGTATCTCACGCTGCTTAGTTTTTTCAAAATATTGTTAAGAAGCTAATAAGAAATATGGGGCAAAATTAGTTGAATGACTGCTTGGTTACATTTATGAAAAAAGACTTTTTTCTTGCAAGTTAAGGAAAATGACATCATCACTCATTTTCAAAGCATCAAGCATCAGAAAGTTATCCTCTAATCTGTAAGTTCTTTTACCATTTTTTATTTTCTATCTCTATATACTTAGATGTTGCCACATTCTGCACTTCGACATGTTGAACAAATAGTATTTTTATATGGTGTAGAATTTGAAGTTATGATCAATTATGTCAATCTATTATATTAGGATACATCTTTATGTATTATCCAATTTGTAAAACTGCTACTAGAATCAATTGTATACACCAAACAAGGCTTTACTCTTTCAAAAAACTGCCTTTGAAATTTTGAATACACACTCTTGAAATCCTGGGCCCGCCCCTGACATCATCCAGATCCTCTTCTCACAGTCCCAGTTCAGCCATCATCTGCTCCACATCGTCGACACCCGCAGAGCCAGACGCTCCCGACATATTCATCGATATCACTAGCCCGAAGAAAGACTCAGATCGGTTTCGGGCGGTGGAACCCTAGTCTAACAAACCCAAGCAGCCAATCCAGAGAGGCAGCGATCCAGGATCGCCCGAAGTCCCTCCAAAATCAACTCGCCCAGGTTGGATCGATAGTAGGGAAGCAAAAAACTCTCGACGGCGGCAAGAATCGCCGCCCGGAGGACCAAAACCCTGGCCATGCAACTGAATGGCAAGAAAACATTAGCTACTCACAGTACAGAAACACATGGCCATGCAACTGAATGGCCCAACAGGATCTAATCGAAGCACATGTACACCACAGGACCATAACTACCGGTATATGCTCGATGCTTCCGAAACAAGCTCAGCTATTTTTCGTAAAAAAAGAAAGAGCTCAGCTATGACCACATATCGGCCCAGCATACATAACTAGCCACAGTACTACTACTACCAGATTAAGTTTGTTAGAATAAATCCGAGGCATACCGCCGATCATACCAGGACCAAGCAATCGCATGAGCACAACACCGAGATTTGTTAACGAGGTTCACCAATATGGCTACATCTCCCGGGCCTGATTATGGGCGCTCCTCCCCATGATACCGCTAAAATACCGCACCCGGTCGCCCTGGACACCGGCACATGCCGCCGGCTTCCCCTGCGTTCCGATGCTATTATGTTGGCATATGTTACATCGTGTGTCTACCCCCGCTATATAAGAGAGGCCTAGGATACAAGTGTCCTACTAGGACACGACTCCACATCCTATGTAAACACAATACAACTACAAGTCCAACTACAAGTCCAATTGTAACCTACCTTGTACACTATATTCGACACAACTCTAACAAACTCCACTTTGGCGAATATTCTCCACCACCTTGAGTTCGTCCATGCGTCAAACTTCCATGTACATTGGACTTGAGTTTATTCCATAAGCACCGCTGCTACTCCAAAGACTCCATCTGACTCCACCTGCAACTTGTAGTCCCTTCTTTTCTTGACCACAGTCAACACTCGAGTAAAATTAAGTTCCTTGTTACTCTAGCTTGTGCTCCCAACTTCCAGAGTATCAGTCCAACGCCATCACACACTGATCGCTGACCTGCGTGAAAGTGAACAACTCACATATTGGGTGTCACACATAAGAGTTACCTGAACTCAACATCACCGCTCCTTTCTTGACCGCCTGTCTGAAACATGAAGGAAATTCACCATTGCTTGTAGTCATCCTGAGTCAAATTCGCAGTTGTCTCACCACATGTATGACCACCAGAGCCCTGGCCCGTCTCCATGTCCCGTGCGTACCGCACGCCTCGCCGCTATTATCGCGTCGAGCCTCCGCTGTCCCGGTCGAGTCTCAAGGGTCGTGAAACCACACCACTCAACCCTCATTGCAGAGTACCACCGATCATCACCGACCGATGACGAGTTTCACACTTCCATCAGACCACTGGGCTCCAGTCCGAACTGCATGTCACTCGCTTTTTCCCAGCTGAAATAGGCTTCGATTCTCTGGATCCTTACACCATAGCCTCTCAATCCAGCTCCACCTTCAACATGACTCCATGGTAGATGATCAGTCCACCCCGCGCCCCGTCGACTTCAAGCTCACATGTGCACCGTCTTGAATCAACCCCGCGCCATAGTCTTGTTGAAGCCACACAAGCCCTCGGGGCCTGCGCCACGTGTTTCCACGCCCAGAAGTCGGTCACCATCAGCATCACGCTCCTATGTCGCTGTCGCCGATCCCACCACCGTCTTCTATTCCAACCGACTCATGTCGATCCGTCAGACTGCCTAGTCCGACCCAGGCTCCCAAATCATTCCATGAATTTCCATCCATCACACGATAGTTCCATCACTGCTGACATGACTTCCCGCAAGCATCCTTGTTGTGCCAACAAATCTTTCACCCTCGTTTGCCATAACCCAAGGTCTTTAGTTCCGTGAACTTCTCCACCTCAAACCTGGTACCCGCTGATGCCATGGTTCTTTGTATGATTGACTATGCGAAAAAATAATCTGAGCTTTCCATGTGATTCCCCAAGCATACGAACAGAACTCCGCATACTACTTGCAAAACTAACCAAGAATTGGTCTTCATGTTTGGCTCCTTGGCTTCAACTCCAATACTAGCAATTGACTTGTCAACACCTCCTGTTAATTCCGATGGATACATATCCCATAGATGAATTTCTTTCGCCGATTGATTAAGCCTGCCTATCTCAGTGGAGACTCGGTCTTCCTTTTTTTTCAAACAAATCCCATGACTTGCTGTTTCCGATTGCACAACTATCGCTAGAATCTGCATGCTCAGCGTCCGATCGAGTCCTCATCCTGCACGGGTCCTTCCACCGCCTAGGCTGCTATCCGTGTGCCCGCCGGACCGCACTTGCTCATCTGCGTTGCTACAAGCCGCGCCCAACCTTGCCGACTCCGAGTACGTCAGCTCGGCGCCCACGCAATCGAACAGCACGCCGATTCTTCCGATCTCGCCGACAAATAATTTTTCCGCGATATTTTCACCTCTAGATCAACAATCCACGGCCTCTGACCAACCTAGCTCTGATACCACTTGTTAGAATAAATCCGAGGCATACCGCCGATCATCCGAGGACCAAGCAATCACACGAGCACAACACCAAAATTTGTTAACGAGGTTCACCAATATGGCTACATCTCCCGGCCTGACTATGGGCGCTCCTCCCCATGATACCGCTACAATACCGCACCCGGTCGCCCTGGACACCGGCACATGCCGCCGGCTTCCCCTGCGTTCCGGTGCTATTATGTTGGCATAGGTTACATCGTGTGTCTACCCCCGCTATATAAAAGAGGCCTAGGATACAAGTGTCCTACTAGGACACGACTCCACATCCTATGTAAACACGATACAACTACAAGTCCAACTACAAGTCCAACTGTAACCTACCTTGTACACTATATTCGACACAACTCTAAAAAAGTTCATGACAGCAGATGTAGTAGCAATTATTAGGGGGTCGCCGCCTATATCAATAATCCCATTGGGCAGTTGTCGCCCTCCCGATTGACGCGTCCGTCCGTACCCTCAGGCTCCCGGTTGGATGGATGAGGAGCCATGGCTGAGGGAGACACGAACACGATCACGCGAAACTAGAAAGCGAGCGAGCACATGCGGCGGAGGACCAAATTTCGTGTTTTGACCCTTTTCTGAAACCAATTCGACATTTGACCCTAGTATAAAATTTCGAGATCTGACCCTTTTGCTACCACCAGGGTCCATGACGGTAGGCTATAACAACCTACCACAAGAGACCTTGGCGGTAGGATACATCCCTACCGCCAAATGAAATGACGGTAGCCTGTACAACCCTACCGCCAAGGTGCTTGGCAGTAGGCACAAGCACGTACTGCGTTCAACACTTGATGGTAGGCATGCAACCCTACCGCCAGGGGCCTTGGCGGTAGGGTGTTAGGGCATCTCCAGCCGTGCCCCCAACAGGCCCCCCAGGCCACTTTTTCGGTGCCGGCGCCGAAAAAACGGCCCAGTCGCGCTCCCAGGACGCCGAAAATCGCCGGTTCGGACCTTTTTTCCGCCCAGCGGTCACAGGCCGAACCCGCCGCGCTGGGGAGCCGTTGGGGGCTCCGACGCTAGGGAAAAGCACGCCTGGCCCACACCGACAGGGGAAAAGTCAAGGTTTTCTTCCCCCGACTCGCCTCGCACCCCCTGCGCCCTCGGCCACCACTAGCTATATCCCGGCGACGGCCGCCGGCCTACTCCGCTAGATAGCCATTCCCCGCCGAAAAATAGTAGCGCTTCACCGCGGCAGCCCCTCCCGCAGCAGCTGGTTGTTTCCGGCCGCCGTTTCCGGCCGCGGAGGCGCGGTTTAACGACGGGTACACGCCCATCGCGCGCAAGGTGTTCGGCGTTTCGACTATCTCGGCGATGGACTCGGATGAGGAGGAAGAGCTCACCGTGCTGCTGGAGGAGGAAGCCGCGACCGACGTCCAGGAAGAAGAGCATCTGATGGTGCTCGCCGCCCTCGCCCAGCTGTTGGCGATCAATGAAAAGCCGCGTCGAGGTGGCTCGGCGCCGGGGCGGGTGAAAGCAAAGAACCGGCGTCGTCTGCAAGGCTACTGCATGCTCTACTCCGACTACTTCGCCGATGCTCCACTTCATGGCGAGAGAACATTTCGGCGCCGTTATCGGATGAGCCGAAAGCTCTTCCTCAGGATTGTGAATTCCATCCGGGAGTTCGATAACTACTTCAAGTGCAAGATGGATTGCACTGGCGCTCTTGGATTCACCTCCATCCAGAAGTGCACGACAGCGATGAGGATGCTTGCATATGGAGCTCCCAGTGATTCACTCGACGACTATGGGCGCATGGCCGAGTCCACCAGCATAGAGTGTTTCTACAAGTTCTGTCGGGCAGTGGTGGCAGTGTTTGGGCCACAATACTTGAGAACACCCAATGCGGAAGACACTGCTCGGATCCTAGCCCAGAATGCAGCAAGAGGATTTCCTGGGATGCTTGGAAGCATCGACTGCATGCATTGGCAATGGAAGAACTGCCCATTTGGTTGGCAGGGGATGTACAAAGGCGCCAAAGGCGGTTGCAGTGTGGTGCTTGAGGCGGTAGCCACACAGGACCTCTGGATTTTGCACTCCTTCTTTGGTATGCCAGGAACTCATAATGACATCAACGTGTTGCAGTGCTCTCCTGTTTTTGCCAAGCTCGTTGAGGGTCATTCTCCTCCGGTGAA
Organism: Triticum dicoccoides; assembly: GCF_002162155.2. Classification (NCBI taxonomy): domain Eukaryota; kingdom Viridiplantae; phylum Streptophyta; class Magnoliopsida; order Poales; family Poaceae; genus Triticum; species Triticum dicoccoides. The sequence continues at coordinate 128,902,914 of NC_041393.1, forward strand.
CTTCGAGATCAATGGGCACCAATACAACAAGGGGTACTATCTAGCTGACGGCATCTGTCCGAGATGGTCGACATTTGTAAAGACGATCTCAAACCCTGTGGCAGGAGGCAAGAACGCCTGATTTACGAAGGTTCAGGAGGCTTGCAGGAAGGATGTCGAGCGGGCATTTGGTGTGCTCCAATCTCGATTCGCTGTTGTTCGGTACCCCGCTCAGACCTGGTCAAAAGATCAAATGTGGGATATCATGACTTGCTGTGTCATCTTGCACAACATGATCATCGAGAGCGAGTAAGAAGACCCAGTGTTTGACACTGAACCATACTACAGGCAGGGTCCTCTAGCCGAAGTTGATCACCAGCTATCGGCAACTTGGACTGCCTATCTCAGTATGCGTCAGGAGATCCGAGACCCACAGGTGCATCATCAACTGCAGAAAGATCTGATTGAGCACCTATGGAGGCTCAAGGGGGACGCCGCGTGATGAAATACGAGTTTTTATTTGTTGAACTATATAATTTGTATTGAACTATTTGTTGTTGTAGTATTTTGTTGAAGTATTTGATTTTTCTGTGATGAAATATGTGATAAGGAATAATTGTGTTGATAATTGAACGCCGAGACACGGCGAAACCATGCCGAATATGGGCCTATTCTCGCCCATATGGACCGTTTATTCACCAAAATTGGGCTGCAAAGTGGGCCAATTTCGATGCCTGGAGGTGAGCTGGGGGCGACGACTGGGCGCAAAACCGCCACCAGCGCCGAGTGTATCGACGGCTCGCCCGCAGGGGACGATTTCTATGCGTTCTGGGGGGCCAACGGCTGAAGATGTCCTTAGACTCTACCACCATGGATCCTGACGGTAGCAAAAATGGTCAGATCTTGAGCGAGGGTGCATGCATGCATGGCATGCACGGGGAGCACGCATCATTGGCGCGGCCGCCCATGTGATCTCGTGTGATGTTCTTGTTCGTGTCCCCTGGATGATGTTGTTGTTGTTCAGGCCTCTGCTCTGTAGACGAATACGAAGCGAGGGTCAGCCACAGTGTAGTAAAACTCAGTTTGATGGGCCACGGTCGAATTCATTCATTACTGTCCCCAGTTGGTGTCCCTTCAGGGACCAGCATGTTGGCAGAGGCATCAAGCTGGAAAACCTATGCTGCCAAGATCCACGCCCCACATCGCATTGCATGCACAAACCTGGTGGATGTGGATCCCGTCCTATATGTGCAATTCAATCTGCAATGATCATCACACCTACCCCTGCACATTTTTTATGCACTACATCAGCACCGAGCAGAGAGGAATATATATGCGAGGTCTCGGGGACTAGTCTGGTCCCGTGCTGGGCGGGAAGGAGGTCGAGCCGCTGTGCGGTTCCATTCGTCCCCTGCAGCATGCAGGGGACAAATGTTTGTGTACGCAGGCCGGCCAAGGGGAAGGGTAATTCCGAGCCACATGCGGCGCCCGGTGGTCACGTACGTGGCGCATCCCGGGACCTGGTCCTGGTCCTGGGCATGGACGTGCCTATCCGCTAGATTGGGGATCTGGATGCATGCTCTCCTTCGGATCGGATGGGTACGTACGTACGTGGTGCCAGTTTGTAGCACGCAGTTTCGTTTTCTGCATACACAACACAGCTTTTCCTTCCCATCCCTTGCTGATGGCACATACTGTAATGGAGTAGATTTCACGTGAAGTACTCTTTTTCCGACTTAATAGATTCGTTCAAAATTGGCATTAGTCACTTCAAGAGGTGTGATTTACATGTGCGATCAAATGTGCGTTCACCTTTTCATCTTTGACTAACTCTGGCGGCCTCTTTGACTGGGTAATTAGTGGAGATGAATTATTTTAGATATATAGGATTCGTGCGACAAACGCCGCCACATGCATAGCGTGTTTGGTTGCCGTGTGCTACAGTGCCTGCGTTGCATACACTTCTTCACTCAGTCTGGCTCTCGAAAAACAGCCTCATATGCGACATCTGCGAGTTGTTTGGTTGCCTGTATATGGACTTGCTGCATTAGGAGATCAACATTGGCACGTTGTTTGGTTGCCTGCATTGTGTCGGCGCATGCAACTACATGCTGTTTGGTTGCCCGCGTGGGGTATGATTAAGAGATAGCACTTGCACTTAGCACACAGGGTTAAGAGCAAGCAGAGGAAGGGGAAGAAGAAATGCAGTGTGCGCCGGACATGGCGACTGCAGTGGTTAGTGGCCGTGGCGCCGTGTCCGACTTAACGAGCATGGAGTCGTGGACGAGCGACCCCATCGGCGGCACGACAAGTGACACCGTCGGCGAACTAGTTGCGGTGCTCGCGCAAACACAGTGGACAGAGGAGGAGAATGCAGTGCTCGCGCCATCGTATCGTCAGTGCAGTGGACGAGAGAGGAGGCCGAGATGATCGACGCCAGAAACGACTCCAGTGTAGTAGAGCGAGAGAGAGGAGGCGAAGATGATCGACCCCGTCGGTGGTGCGGCGAGCTGCAATGTGCGCGGAGGCACAGGACACAAGAAAGCAGTGTACGCGCCATTGCAGTGTCAGTGCAGTAGGAGGACGACAGAGAGTAGGCCGAGATGAGCGACGCCAGAAACGACTCTAGTGTATTAGCACGCGGGCAAGGAGATCAAGGGGAAGGGCTTCGGCGTCGAGAGTGATGAATATGAGGGCTCTGAGCAGACAAAGGAGCTCGACATGGCAGCATTTGTGCATTATACTGCCGTCGAAGAGAGATGAAGCTACGATCATCGAAACCAAAAACTTACAACACGAATGTTGTGAAGAACTGCGAGATTAGGCTGCTGGTCAAAGGAAATTTCAAACAATACATCGTGCGCGACGAATCTGACAAAATTCGTTCAAAATAGCTCCAAACGGGAACACGAGATTAAGAGCTTACGGTCGACGAAACTACAAACTGATTGCCTGAATGGAACCGTAGCATCGAGGTGCATCTTTTTCATGTAGAGCTTACCTTAAATTGAAGCACCGTTGTGTAGATCAGAGAGAAGAGATTAGATAGAAGCTTACTCGAGGTTGAAGAAGACCTCACATAATCACCTCACATCTCTACGGTCTCCACTCGTGCAAGGGCCCGCTCGCTAGCGCTCGCCTCGGCCTAGCTCACGAGAAACTGTCGATTCGTGCGTTTTCAGTGAGCAGGCTCTGGACTGCTTTAAAAAACATGCGGTGCAGATCCAACAGTGAAAACGAGCAACCAAACAGGTTTCTTTCTTTCCACGCGGGTCTGGTTAGGCCCTATGCGGACAACCAAACACGCCTTAAGCCGCCCTGCATCCCTTGGTCATTCTGGCAACCGAATTTAACGGCCTGGGTCCTCCACACACATGGAAATGTTCCGGTTCTCTGGGCAAGGACCAGTGAGGGCGTTAACACCTTGCCCGGAATCCTGACAGTCAATGTGCGATTCTATACGTGCTACGCAGCCTACATATGTACCGACAGCTCCCTCTACAGGTAAGATTTTGTTTTGGTACGTGCCATCGCCATGCATGTGAGATACAAGGACGGACCAACCAAATAGTGGATCCAACATGGATGTCGATGTACGTATGTACGTGTGTATTGTCGCTTTATCCGATCAATACTTTGATGCATGTGGTGTGTCACCGGATACCACATCGTTCTTTTCCTTCCTCCAGCTCCAGGTAATCTGTGGCCTTTCTGCCTATAACTCTCTCACATACACCAAGCAGCTCATCTACACATGGATGGCAAGATTGAGGGAGATATACGTTCGAACACCAAGTGTGGTAGATAGAGATATGTCACATTGTCTTTTTTCTTGGGAAATTTTACGGTGCATCATAATACACCAAATCACGTGTATTATATGGGCGATCTAACGGATTAGAATAACTGGGCCTTTTTAAGACCAAGGGTATTTTCGACCTAAACTTTTTTATACCTTTAATCGGCCCAATTAAGTCCAGGGGTATTCTTGTCCGAAATTTTCCGATTAAATTAATTGCATTAATAAAACACTTTATTATAGAGGTCCAATCATCGTGCGTACTCTTTTGAAATTTGGTTCGAACGGTTCGTCCTCTCTCCTCCTCTCGAGCCCTAACCTCGGCGCCCTCGATCGCTGCCGATCGCCTCCGGCGCCCTCGATCACCGCCGACCGCCCCCGGCTCCCTCGATCGCCGCCGATCGCACTCGCCGTGTCACTCCTTCCTCCTGCTCCTACTCCCCCCTTCCCCCTCCATCGGAAGTCACTCCACTCGGGTCGCGACGCCAGATCTTCCGACGAGCCTCCCCTCCTTCCCCGAGCGGACGCCACCTTCCACGACCCGAGAGGCCACATCATCCTCATCGACGTGCATCAACTTTTTCACGCCGGATCTTCGCTGTAAGTGCCTAGCCATCTCAAATCTTTGAACATCCCTTATGCTTATAGTACCAATAGGGGTCGGATTTGATTAGGGTTTAGGATATGTCATGTGAGGTTTAGGGTTTATGGTTTCAGAAAGTTGTGACGAGATTTCTATTGAAAGGGAGTGTAAGTTGGATTTAGCTAGGACATGTTGTAGTTAGTTAGGGTTTATGGTTTTAGAAAGTTGTGAAAAGATTTTTTTTCAAAGGAAGTGTAAGTCGGATTTAGCTAGGACATATTAAAGCACTTAGTTAGGGTTGTGTGCCATGAGAATTTGTCAGCAGATTTGGATTTAAAGAAAGTTATTTTGGATTTAGTTAGGAGATGCTTCTGAATTGAGTTTCCAGATATTTTGGATTTAGTTAGGAGATAATTATTTTTGTATGGAGTTTGGAGATATTTTCGACTTAGTGACGATATAATTTGGGTTTAGTTAGGTGATAATTTTGGATTCAGTTAGGACACAATTTTGAATGGAGTTTGCAGATAATTGATCTATCAGGGTGGATATATCTTGGGACTTGAAAGATTCGTGCACTTTGGATTTAGTTAGGAGATCATCAGTTACAACAAGTACAATCAATTAAATATTTTTGGATTTAGTCAAGGAATATTTTATACTTACTTACATCTTTTGAAGGACTGAGTTTGGTACATGAATCCGATATGAAAAATTAAATTGATTATTTAAGCAGAGTATTGCATATTATTATGTATGCTATCCATCCGTAACATTGACTATCTGTTTTCGTTGGCAGCATAACGACATGGATGATAAAGGCAACGATGGCAAAAACTTGGGGAATACAGGCAAGGATGACAAGGACATGGATAGACGAAATGAAGGCAAATGAATGGATGGTATGCGCACGGATGATAACGATAATGAGGATGCAGACAAAGATGGCATAGACCTGGATGATGTACACATGCAAGCTAAAGAAATTGATATTAAAGGCATGGCTGGTTCAGATCTGAATGAGTGTATGGAATACATAGAGATTGTGAAGAAGACTTTCAGGACTAAGGAAGAAGCCTACATGTTCTACGTAGGCTATGCGAGAAAAAAGGGTTTGGTGTTAGAAAGGATGATCTGAAGTACAGGGGTCCGGGTCCGAAACAAAATGCATACAAAAGGACATACAAGTGCTGCAAACAAGGCTGGCGGGCCCTTAAGCACTTTAACAGAGCTGATAGAAAAAGAACACCGAGGGGTCTTTCTCGGTGTGGGTGTCCCGCTCTTTTTCAGGTTGAGCTACAAGATAGTACTGGCCTCTGGTTCGTCAAGAATTTTGTGGACAATCATAACCATCTGTTTGTCCCTGCTGACCTGACTCCCTACTCATCGGCTCATCGTAGAATGACTGACGCACAAAAGGCCGATGTCATCGAGTATGCTGTTGGTGGACTTCGAACACATCAGATTATGAATGTAATGGAGAAGAATGCCGGAGGTCCCGACAAGCTTGGATTTATAGATCGAGACCTATACAACCATGTTTCAATCCAGAAGAAGCGGAAGATAGAAGGCAGTGACGCTAGATATTTGCTTACCTATATGATTGCACAAAAAAAAGCAGACCCGGAATTCTTTTTCAAATACACAAAAGACAAAGAAGGCCATTTTAGGAACATATTCTGGGCTGATTCACAATCCCGGATTGACTATGTTGCCTTTGGTGGTGTCGTGGTGTTCGACAGTACATACCGGTCTAACAAGTACAGGCTTTCGTTTGTTCCATTTGTTGGTCTGAACCATCACCGCAACACATTTTTGTTTGGGGTCGGTCTAGTGTCAGACGAGACAGTTGCATCATACCAGTGGCTTCTTCATGTATTTTTGGAGGCAATGTCCCAGAGGGCACCCATTTCAGCAATCATCGATGGGGACGGTTCAATGGCTAAAGCAATAGCTACTGTCTGGACTGGAACAGATCATCGTTTGTGCACATGGCATATCGAGGAGAATATGGTGATGCACCTCTGCAAGAAAAAGCTTGAGGAATTTAGGGAATTCATTTACCGTCGTTGGTATGTTGATGAGTTTGAGAAAAGATGGGAGGCTTATAAGGTTCAGTTCAAAATAAAACCAACGGGAAAGAGGTCGTCATGGGTTAACAGGATGTACGAGCTGCGACACAAATGGGCTGCTGCGTACACAAAGGGTAGATATTTCCTAGGCATGATGAGTAATCAGAGGAGTGAGTCTCTCAACTCAAGGCTTCATGTGCACCTGAACAGGAAGATGCATCTTGTTGATTTGTTGCAGCATGTTGAGCACCGTGTATCCATAATGCGTAAGAATGAAGCAGCATTAGACGCAGTAGCAACACATACGATACCCTTCACTAAGCTGAATGCACACCTTCTGGAGATTGCTGCCTCTTATATTTATACAACTGTGATGTTTCCAAAGGTAAAGCGTCAGATTGTTGAAGGGACAAATTGCCAGGTCACAGACCGGGTAGCATGTGACGGTTTGGTCGTCTTTGGAGTTTTGCGCAAAGGCCCATATGATAAAGTCCCATATGGCAGGGATGCTACAGAATTGCAAGGTAAGGAAGGTAAGGATGCTGAGGACTTGCATGCAAAAAAATTGGATGCTGAGGATCCCAATGACTTGCAAGGTAAGGATGCTGAGGACTTGCATGCAAAAACTTGGATGCTGAGGATCCCAATGACTTGGAAGGTAAGGATGCTGAGGACTTGCATGCAAAAAACTTGGATGCTGAGGATCCCAATGACTTGGAAGGCAAGGATGGTGTGGACTTGCATGCCAAGAACCTGGATGCTAAGGATCCCAATGACTTGGAAGGTAAGGATAGTGAGGAGTTGGATGCAAAAAAGTTGGATGCACAAGGCGTGGATGCTAAGTCTGTGGATTTTATATATCACGTGACTTGTCTGTTTACAGGAGCAAGACTGGATGATGCAGCTTGTAAATGTAAAATGTTGGAAAGTCAGGATTACCCATGCGCACATATATTCTGCGTTCTGGATCATCTTGGTGTACGCACATTTCCAAAAAATTTTGTCAAGAAAAGATGGACAATGCATGCCAAGCCAGCGTTCCCTTCTTCGAGGACTGCGAATACTCATGTATGGTCTGATCACATGAATAAGTATCATCAACTACGCAACATGGCTAGTGACGCTTTATTCACAGCCGCAACTAGCGATTCATAGTTAGAACAGGTGATGGAGCTCCTCCGGAGTATATTGGTTGATGGAGAAAAAACTGATTTTGATGAAGGCCATAAATCGTTTGTTCCTTTGCCGGCATACTTCTCTGCTGCTCGCGAATGCTGCACTGATGACATGGAAAATCCAATCAAAATAGTTCCAGAAGGGAGACCAACTACCGAAGAATCGAACAAGAGGATTAAATCCAGGCGCGAGCGGATGAGAGGGAAAAAAAGCAACGAAGTTTGTGCACATGTTTATCTCATTGTTCATTTCCATACATGCTTACAATGTTAATACGTTCTCTCCTTTTCTTCAATTTACTCAGGAACAAATCGGGGAAATCAAAGGTCACAAGGAGAAAGAAGCGAAAAGAGAAAGACTCAGAGACAGAAGAAGACACAGATTTAGATACAGAAGAAGAGGAAGATTCAAAAAAAGCAACAAAGTTAGTGCACATGTTAATCTCATTGTTCATTTCTATACATGTTTACAGTGTTAATATGTTCTCCCGGAGAGTGTTCACATGTTTTTCTTCAATTTACGCAGGAAAAAATCAGGGAAATCAAATAACACAAGGAGGAAGAAGCAAAAAGAAGAGACAGAGTCAGATACAGAAGAAGAGACAGAGGCAGATATAGAAGAAGAGGAAAATTCAAGTACAGAAGAAGAGGAAGATTCAGATGCAGAAGAAGAGGGAGATTCAGATGCATAAGAAGAGGGAGATTCAGATGCAGAAGATGGTGGGCTGAGGAGGGCTAGGAAGAGAGCATTGGAGGTTGCAGAAGAGGATTACGCAAAACCAAACAAGTGGGCATCAGTACAATTGTGCGTACTTAAATATGTTTTCGAATGCTGGCTGCAGATTCATCTATTTCATTTTTTTGCAGGAAACGCAAGGGCGCTCCAAATGTCAATGTTGGGAGGAAGAAAAAGAATGATGACAAGGATGCGCGAGGAAAACCAGTGAAGTTAGTGTTTGTACTTACATGTCCGCTCTAGAAGTCAGGTATTTGCTAGTACTGTGTTGACGTTTGTTAACTTTTCCAGGATAGACTCTACGAAGGGCGGTAAAGAACAGGCCAAAGGGGTGATGAAGACAAAAAGGCCTGCTAGGAATGTACCACAGGCTGAGCGAATAAGAGCTGTCAAATTAGCTTCTATAGCTATGACGAGAAAATCAGTGAAGTTAGTGTCTTTTCTATTATAGTATACTGTACATGCTCAAATCTTCTTTGCTATCCTATTAACAAACGATGTTTCATGCAGGAAAGCTATAGTGAAATAGAGACATGATGTTTAGATGCACATGGTCAAGCAGAGAAAACAAAAGGATTTCTGGGGTCGAAAAATTGAGAACAAACTAAAGTAGACAGTTTTCCATGCCGTGATCCACCATGTTTCTGATGTATTAGACCTATTTGATGGACTGCTATTTTTCTGAATTCCTCGTTTGCTTGGTACACCCTCATTTTATTATGGACAGGACGACATGGTAGGCTAGTTATGATTTATCAACATCGATGAAACAATGCATTTTTAGTGAAGTTGGTTTTCTGTATTTTTTATATTTTTTTACATAATATATTGCTGAAATTTGTTCAAGTGTAGTCAATTTTCATACTTGAAATATAAAATAGAAACCGAAAATTTATATATATAAGAAAATAGAACGTTAATAGAAACCTCGTTTTCAAATAACCTTGAAAAATTTCAAATAGAAAACAAGCATACTGATATTTTAAAAATAGCATGCTCATTTGAAAAAAGCATGTTCAATTGAAAATAAAATAGAATGAATATGCGGATTTAAAATAGCATGCTGCTTTGAATATACTGTTTTCAAAATACCATGCTATTTTAAAAATAGCATGCTGATTTTAAAAATATGATTTCAAAAATAGCATGCTACTTTTAAATTTATAATGCTCTTTTCAATATGCTACTTTCAAAATAACATGCTGATTTCAAAAATATCATGCTAATTTTAAAAATAGATGCTACTTGTAAAAATATAATGCTTTTTTCAATATGCTACTTTAAAAATTGCATGCTATTTTCATAAATATCATACTTATTTTAAAAATAGCATGCTTATTTTAAAAATAGCATGCTCTTTTCAATATGCTACTTTTAAAATAGCATGTTGATTTCAAAAATAGCATGCTGATTTAAAAAAATCATGTTCTTTTGAATTTGATATTTTTTAAAATAGCATGCTGATTTCGAAATAACAGCCTCATTCTCAAAATATAACGCTGTTTCTAAAAATAGCATGCTGATTTCAAAATAGCAGCCTCATTTTAAAAATATAACGCTGTTTTTAATATAGCATGCTGATTTCAAAAATTACATGCTTTTTGAAATATGCTGTTTTGAAAGCAGCGTGCTGATTTTGAAAACAACATTTTTTAAAATTACGCTTTCTAAAAGATAGCATGTTTTTTAGTATACTTGTTTTCAAACAAAAAAACATGCTGGTTTGCTCTGTTTTTGAAAATAGCATGCCATGCCATTTCGAAAGTAACAGAAACATCATTTTTTGCATTGCATTTTGACCCGCAAGTTTTTGTTTTGCATTGCATATTTTTGTGCGACACACATACAAACCGCATTTTCAATATAACTCGTACTAACCAACACAAAAACCTCGTTCAAAAATGAAAGTATTGTCCAATCCATTTGAAACCCGGTTAGATTTGATTCTAAAAATACTAGCATCACTGTGGCAAAAAAAGGAAATATAATTGCAGTCCATAGAGATAATTATATCAAGGCGGGTACTAGGGTGCCTTATATATATAGACTTGCATAGCAAGTACATTACGCCATATAGGGTACCACCAAGTTACTGCCAAGTACCACTTACTGGACGATCTTCATACCCAGTCGGACCCAAAAGTTATACCACCAAAGCACTAGTTACTACCAAGTACCAATTACTATTAAGTTGCACTTACTGGACCCAAAAGCTGATACTACCAACTTGCAGTTACTGGCTACTACATATAAATTATAAAACTAGCGTCAAACTAGTGCCATGGGTCAACGAATCCTCATGCCACTAACCATGTTCACCCTAAGCCCACCTCCACTCCTTTCCATGAACCTGAAGATAACCATTTGATCTTCTTCCATTCTGGCTCCCTCAACGACTTCTCTCCAGTTCTTCGTCATGATCGCACGCCCGTCCTTCTTGCCCATCTTGAACAAAACCTTTTTATTACCTTCAAAATGTTCATTAGTGACACGCACAAGCATGGGCTTTCGTAGATAATCTTTGAGGTAGGCCTGACTATAATCCTTTGAGAACATCTGATTGCACAGGGAAATAAATAATGTTACATAAAAAATTAAGTATAATTTGCACAAAAAAAAGGTAAGTATGATTTGCACAACCACGCCCGTCCTCCTCTCTGTCTCTACATGATGGCATTTTCACTAGTGAAGTATGATTTGCAAAAAGAAAAGTCCAAGTGTTTACCATCTTGTTCTTCCCTGTGATGACTGTCGAGCGAGTGACGGTGCTAAGGTAGTATGGTATGGGAGGTTGGCACTGCTTTACTATGGATTTGAGACAGTCCCACCGATCCTCGTTTAGCGATACATGGTTGCCGTAGAAGATGAGATCCTCAAAAGTTCCTTTTCTCACAATGATTCCCGGACCTGTATAAAAAAATTAAGATGACAGAGTAGTAAATAATTTCATACGTAAGATCTAGAACATCAGCACTGGGTTAATGATCAATGCCTACTCTAATGATCAAGAAATGAAGGACATAGATAACCCAATCACATCCACCCAGCAATATCTCGTAGAAACATGGGCAAATTGAATATTTGATTTTTTTAAACGAACAACTAAACACTCCTCTATGTAAGCTCTAGTTCAGTCAATGTTGATTTGGAAGGTCATCTAGAACCCAAACAGAGTAATGTGTGGTAATCAAGTGTCACTCAAACATCAACTTTTGATATTTCACGGTTCATTTAATATCTGACCAGCCATATAGAACATTACCCCGTATTGCCAAGATAGGATCGTGGTCCACATCTCCATCTCCATCAGAACTATCATCAGTGTCATAGTCGCTAGAGGTGTCGCCATCAACGCTATAGCCGTCACTCCCACGTGAAGTGCCATCTAAAGCATCATCTGAGGTGGTCCGGTGATCACTCTCTTCACTGCTGATGAGGATGGTTTCCCTTGCCATTCAAACCTGTTGCATGCATTGCAATGAACAAATGTTAGTTATTGATATATGAAATCAGTCTTCCATTAGGACTTGTTAGCAACATATAGAATGTGAATAATCTTTTCGCATACTTCTCCCTAAGTACGTAGTTCATGTATAAGCATCTACACGAAAAAGCTAGTCGACAACTATTCGCACGACTAGTCAAGACTAGTGGTTATACTCATAATCATTGGGCAAACATAACCAATTAGGATATTTCAAGGTTACAATTTTGTGAGCTGGACAAGAGAACTTGGTAACCAGCCAATTAGTAGCCATGTACAAATGAACCATGATTGACTGCTCTCATCAAGCAATACGTGAAACTATAACTGATCTGCCTTTGATCACTGCAAATTTCCTGATGGGCTGTTGTGTGGTACCATCAGGTAATAAATATAATGTCTTTCAATTGTCCCAACAAAACAAATAATGCATTTTCTGCTGTACATACCATTTTTAGAGGTAGCTATGGAGGTTAATTTTCCAAAAATCCAGTGAGAATAAGGACATGATAGAATCTCTCAAGCAAGATGACAACATAGTGAAGGCTATGAGAACGAGCAAGGTATGCTGACCAATACTCACCCTTTTGTATACTTCCTATTTATTTACTCATTACTACCCATACCAACAAGTAAAATCATGATTATGAAGTATAATGGCAGAAAATCCAACAGTGAGAAAATCCAACAGAGATAGGCTGACATAATTCAAGTAAGCAGTAACAACAATCAACAAAAATATGCACCAACCAAAAATATTACATGTGTGCACATATCATCAAAAACATGAACCAATCAAGAGCAGTCTATACTTGAGAAATCCTTCAAAATATGCACTAATCATCATACTACCATCGAGTAATACATGAAACTATAACCGATCCTCATTCCATCATTACAAATTTCCTCATGGACTGCTTCTGTGCTCGCCTTTTTAGTTTTTAATAACTAAGCATCAGCAAATACATATACACAGTCTTCAAACTATCCCAATAAACCAAAACATGTGTATGCTCCTGTGAATATACTTTTTCTATATCTAGCAGTGGGGGGTCATTTTCTAGAGGGAAAAACTACTTGATAGCATCTGTCAAGCAATATGATAGCATAGTGAAGGCTATGTCGGCGAGCAAGGTATGCTGGCCAACACCCACCTTGCTGTAAAATTACTTGTTGCAATATGACCTACTAGTTGATAGTAAATCTGCGAATACCCGAAATATGCACACAAGCAAGTGTAAGATTTAAACATGGGCGGAGCTACCAGATCGACATTCGAAGGGCAGGGAAGATCAATCTTACCTTGGAGTGGACTTGTTTGAATCTGGCACCACCGGAGCTTCGGGCGGCGCGACCAGGATTGGGGATGAAAAGTTGCGGTTGTATGACCTTGCTGTCGACGAAGCAGTGCAGAATCGTGGCCAGAGCAGGGGGGAGTGGGTGGCCTCACGGATCCGGCGGATTTGACGACGGCGGGGGCGGCCAATGTGACGGCTTGGCAAACCCTAGCCGTCGCCCTCCGCGTCGCCTCTCTGTCTCTGCAAAGAACGAAGTGGAACGAAGTGGGGTGGGATTGAGATGGGGGTGGGGTTGGGGCCATCGCCCACTTTTCTCTCTGCATCCCACTTGTGCAGGCCCACAAAAGGAACAAAGTGTTGGGCCGGATCAGATGCAGATTTGGCAGCTTTACCAATTCTGGCCAAACAGAAAAGATCAGCATGACCACATGTGTTCTTTTGAAGAAACCCTAAAAATACACTGCTGTTCATATTGCATGTGGATGAGTCTTTCAGTACATCAATTGATCTTGAATAATTTCAAGCACTCCACAGTATATATATATATATATATATATATATGAAAATAATGGTTAACCAATAAAATGGTAAACTATGAGATGCAAGGTTACAAATATTTGAAAAAAAATCAATAATTGAATTGTATGCATTTTTATGATTAAATATAATAAAATTAACATTTCTGCAAAAACTATGATAATTAAAATATTCATTGGTATTTAAAAAACCCCGCAAATGACTACTTATGCCAACCAGAACTTCTTCAGGGTTTCGTTTATTCATCTATTCTTTGGCATGTTGGTTCTCATAACGCCTTCTTCGGACCTTCTCTTTGTCCGCCAAATTCCTGAGATATTGGGCTAGCGCCTTGTGTTTCGCCCTCACACCATGCTTCATTTGGTATCATTTGGCAACTCCTTCGGCGTGGTCAAGAATACTAACGAAAGCCGGGTCCAGATATTTGCCACAGAACGCGCAACGATACGCCATACGCTTAAGCACGTTGCACTGTCCATTCTCCAATTCTTCAAGGGTTTTCTGAGTGTGTGCGTCCATCTCTCCTTGGAAAATGTACTCATAATCATGAGAATAAGGCTGCAAGTTTAAATTATGTATGATATAAGCTGCACCATTGTTTACAGTACCTAATATCCCCTAAGTTTCATACTGTAGTGCCTATAAATTATTTTTAAAGTAAATATTTATTAACTTTGAAAATTTAAGGAGAAAAAAGCAATATCAAATCCATATGAAAGCATAAATCATATGATGTACTTTAAATTTTTTTGTCAATAAACATGCACAACCTTTATGATCTCTGACTTTTGGCATAATTCCAAAACGCACTAAATTGTGGAGTGGATGAACCATTAATTTCTCAAAGATTGATTGAATAAATAATGATCATTACGTACTGATGATCAACATTATATTTAGAGCTAGATTCCATTATGCCAATTCAACAATGTATTGATGGTTTAATGATTAACCTCTAACCTAAAACTTGAAGACAAATCTAGGGTTAAAAAATTAAAATTACCGTAACGGAATTCCAGTTCATGCCATGCATGTGCCGCTGCTTGTGATCGATGACGGAGTACTACACCTCGTCGACACGATGCTTCTCTGGGTCGGACACCGAGTAGTCCAAAGCTTTCTCGTGGGGATCCTGATCCATGAGATGGACGACGACGTCGGTGGTTAGCCCCGCAAGTCCACGATCTGTCACGACGCCGTCCATGACAGGCCCCTCACGTCCATGGCCACGATCTGTCACGACGGCCAATCGACCTCCACGAGTGGATTTCATATCCGGCGGCAGGGAGGCGGGCGTGTGAGCAGCGGTGATAGTTTTAGAGCGTAACCTAGGAGGAGAGATGTGGGGAGTAATTGGTAGTTACCTACTATAGCGGAAATACTTATGAGAAAAATTGATTGGTCGGTGTTGGGCACCTTCAATGCAGCGGCGCTTATTTAGGCGCTTAATTAGGATCCTAGAAAAAAAATCACAAGCGTAGGCGCTTGGGGCAGGAGCTAGGAACTGGATTTTGTACATCTACGTGATGCAATCCAAAGATCGTGTCCGGGGTGGATGGGTTGGGGATTGAAAATTGTGTACACAAACCCTAATGCTCAAGACTTGTGAAAACATTAGATCAAATTGTCATCAAGTGATCTAGTATTACTTGGATCGAGACTTTGTGATCATTATGTAGCCACGCCACAAACACGATGGTTCTAGTGTTACTTGGATCAACACCTTAGGCAGCAAACTAGTGCATTTCCTTTTTGAGTCACCATCTTCCTTCTTGAAAACCACATGTACACACTCATCATGTATACCATAACACATCAGAATCTATTAACGAGCGCTCACAAGCTTAACTAGCTTCAAACGAACCTAGCCAATCAGGGTTTTATGCTACTTAATCTAAATGAGCCGATGATTAATGAGCACGAGTTTAACAAGCAGAGATGCCAAACCACACACCAATTAACATAGTTCTACCTTAGTTCAACGCTTCCATATATACAAAAGCAAGCACCACTTAGTAGTACTGGTGCACATAGTTCAACCATCTTCCATATATCCAAAAGCAAGCACGATAGTAGTACTGGTGCACATACTTCGACCATAAACATAGTTCTACCTTAGTTCTACCTTAGTTCAACACTTCCATATATACAAAAGCAAGCACCATAGTAATACTGGTGCACATACTTCGACCATAAACCTTCACCAACAAAGTATAGCATAGGGTAGTACTTAGCATAGTTAAAACCAAAAGAGCATCAGTTCTAGCCGCGAGGGTGCGCACTTCCCTAAAGCCTCAAAGAAGCCTGATCAAGTAGTCGGCATACACGGCATGCTTCACCCTGAAAGCGTAGCCATTCTTGATGCTGCCTTGGGATGTTCCGACTGCATGGTTGATGGTACTCGACAGGTCGCCTTTCATCACCTTGTTGCAGAAAGGGCATCCATAACCGTTTCTGAATCTAGGCATCACATCTTCCTCGAGCTCACCACTCTCCAGCTGCCTCACCTTCTGCCTCGTGAAGATCCTCTGGGTTTCTTGGTTGCTGTCAACGTCGTCACTTAGGACCTACATGTAGTACAAAATGTTGCATAAGTATATTTAATATGATATTCAGCAGGCGCATAGTCTATGAAACATAATGTAATTGATGACAACATAAAATATCTGCAAATGACGTTGAAAAAATAAATGCATAACTTATTAATTGCTACATAAGCAACTAAATGGGACAGTATCATATAGTAAAAAAAATGAAGGATCAACCATACATGTCGAAGAGAGCACTAGCATTGCCACATTTTGCCACACATTTTCCCCAAGCTTGCCTAAGGTTAGTTCATCAAAATGAGAGCCACAAGTTGGCAAGCCTAAGGGAACCTTGCCACACTTTTTGTGTGTATGCCATATGGGACCCAAGTGTGGCTTGCCTAAGGTGTGGATGGAACCAAACACTCACTTAAGTTGGTCAAACTTGCCTAACCTTAGGTATGACAATCTTTGGCAAAGTTAGTCACAAACCAAACAACCCTTTAGTGCAAAAAAATTCACTTGTTACGTAAAAATGCATGAACTGATGATGTAACATGGTAGAGTAGCATACAGATGTACTAATGCAAAAAAAGACTTATAACTTACATGCACGACTAGATAAAATAGCTCGTGAGCTCTATCTATTTAGGGTTAGAATTTTATGTGCTTATGATGATGGATATTGAAAGTCCCCATGTTATCGTCGTGGAAGTTTCCCCTGTTGATCGATACCCCACCCATCAATGTTCCTGAACCATTCAAAGTTCTAGGTAAAGTAGTTAATTATTATGAATTCTGACAATAAGTGATCCCAAATGTTGTACTTACAAAAAAAGGATTTTATCATTTATGCCACCAGTTGTGTCCCACAACTAAGTATCACCACTAGGAATTTCTACTGCTAAAAAAAGCCATCGCTTCGTTAGACACATGCTAAAAAATGCCACTACACATCATTATTGTGATATCAAATCTATCTTGACATGCTATAATGGCATCAATACCTATGGACCAACATGCCAACTCTCCCTCTATCTCACTACAATAAAGTGTGGGCCCACTTGATCCCAACAGCGTTCTTATTTTCCTATAAAATTATTCGCTTACTTACTCCTCACAAGTGGGGCCACAGTTATCATTGTGAGATAGAGAGAACTGAAATGTGGGCCTGGGCTTTTTTTGTCACATTGGATGGTCAACAAGATTTACATGAAAATAACAATGTCTAATGGCATTATTGAGCAAACATCTAACGGAACGATGGCATATTTGATACATCTAATGGCATTTTTGAGTAAGCATCTCACGAACCGATGGCATTTTTGAGCGTTGTAACTTCTAAGGAAAAAACTGAGTAGTGGGATACAACTGGTGGCATAAATGATAAAAACCCTACAAAAGAACTAATTAAAACAACTCGAGTAAAACATTGATGATATCCAATTTCTTTCTAAAATAGCCATTGCTTAGAGATAGTCAATGTTTAAAATCATTGCCACAACCACTTATGGAACATGTAAACCAAAGATCGATCAAGTGCAACCACACATGTACTCAACATTTTAATACCTTATTTGCCTTGTACTGACCAGGGAAAACCTAGGATATTACAAAATAAATAAATAAATAATTAAAGGGGATAGATGACTAACCTCTTCTTCGTTCTCGTCGGCAACGACCACATGTGGGGGCAGGGGAGGCAACAACCGCGGCAGACGAACACCCGGCTGAGGATGAGGAGCCACCACCTGCTCCGGTAGTGAAGCCAGAGGAGCAACCTGTTCTGGATTATTAGTAGAATAATTTATATAGGTCAAAAACTGACATATACATACCTCAATAAATGTAATCTAGCTACACAGCTGCGGATCCAGGATTTCATACTTGGGTGTTCAAAAATTTATATTGCAAACTAAAACCACAACAATATTTTTCAAATGGAGGGAGTAATATGTAAAATTTTCATGTGAAAAGATTCTTTGTCCATCGTAATGACGGTACTGACACGAATGACAGAAAATGAAGATTATTTACTTCATGACTATAGAATATGACATTTTCATAAACACGGCATGGTGTTGTTATCCTTAAGTTGCAGAAAATATTTTCACAATCACCTACGTAGACAATTCAATTCCAAGGTCAAGCTACGTATTTGTATTAGCACAGTCACCAAACCTAGGTGGATTTATTAGCAGAATAATTTATCTAGATCAAAATACCTATACAGGGCGCAACACATGTAACCTAGCTAGTTACCTAACACATCTACAGAATACTGATATGGAGTCCATCGATCAAAGATAAAATGAAACCCTGGCCTTCCCCAAAAATAGACAAAAGGACTGACCAGAGCACACCTAGGATTTTACAAAAAATTAAAGGCGATAGATGACTAACGTTTTCTTTGTTGACATCACCGACGACCACAAGCTCGGGCATAGGAGGCGTCACCAGCGGCAGAGGAGACACCTGCTCCGTCTGAGGAGCCAGAGCAGCTACCTGGTCCCACATAAATAGCAGAATATTTTATATAGGTCAAAAACTAACATATACATGCTTCAATAAATGTAATCTAGCTACACAGCTGCGGATCAAGGATTTCATACTTGGGTGTTCAAAAATTTATATTGCAAACTAAAACCACAACAATATTTTTCAGATGGAGGGAGTAATATCTAAAATTATCATGTGAAAAGATTCTTTGTCCATCGTAATGACAGTACTGACATGAATGACAGAAAATGAAGATTATTTACTTCATGACCATAGAATATGACATTTTCATAAACAAGGCATGGTGTTGTTATCCTTAAGTTGCAGAAAATATTTTCATAGTCACCTACGTAGGCAATTCAATTCCAAGGTCAAGCTACGTATTTGTATTAGCACAGTCACCAAACCTAGGTGGATTTATTAGCAGAATAATTTATCTAGATCAAAATATTGCCTATACAGGGCGCAACACATGTAACCTAGCTAGTTACCTAACACATCTACAGAATATTGATATGGAGTCCATCGATCAAAGATAAAAAGAAACCCTGGCCTTCACCAAAAATAGACGAAATGACTGACCAGAGCACACCTAGGATTTTAAATTTTTTTAAAGGAGATAGATGACTAACGTCTTCTTTGTTGACATCGCCGACGACCACAGGCTCGGGCACAGGAGGCGTGACCCGCAGCAGAGGAGACACCTGCTCCGTCTGAGGAGCCAGAGCAGCTACCTGGTCCCACATAAATAGCAGAATATTTTATATAGATAAAAAATTTCATATACATGCCTAAACTAATGCAACCTAGCAACACAGCTTCGGACCCAGGATTTCAAAGTTGGGTGTTCAAAAATTTATATTGCAAACCAAAACCACAACAATATTTTTCAAACGGCTGAGATCAAGTTGGCTTTTGAGTCCAGAAGGCATTCTTCTCACTGTGCTTCTGTTACTCAAGAAATTAAAGAGTTAGGAGTAATATCTAAAATGTTCATGTGAAAATATTATTTTTCCATCATACTGACAGTACACACATGAATGACAGAAAATGAAGATTATTTACTATGACATTTTTGTAAACAAGGCATGGTGTTGTTATCCTTTACTTGCAGAAAATATTATGCTGAAAATAAGCAACCAAATAATATATTTCAAGTAGGGATGATAACAAGTCTACAAAATTACAGCCTATGGTAATTGGACTCGAGGAATCAAGCAATTGGTGTTGAGCAAATTGAATGACAAAAAATGTGTCTGCTGGATTAAGCGTGAGAGGCTAGTTTTATACAAATTGACATGAAGTTTAGTGCACAAACTACACCACTTTTAGTCAATTTAGCAATAAAAGAACCATATATAAGAAATTTCGGGCAAAAAATTTCGGGTGGTTGGTAGATCTATCTTAAAATTTGGCATCAACACATTTTGGATGCACGAGAGCCATGGATCGGAGTGGTTGGTAGATCTTAAAAACAAGATAACCTATACAATGAGGAGCCAACCCCCACACCCATGCGCCCATGTGGAATCGCCCTTGAAACCTACCGGATCTAACGAATCTAGGTACGGATTTCATAGATGGACTAAACGCAGAAACCCTAGCCATGCCCAAAAATAGATAAGGGACTGAACAAGGAAACCTAGGATATTTCCTAAAATAGGACTGACCTCTTCTTCGGCATCGTCGCCGTCGACATTGACCACGGGCTGCGGCAGAGGAGGCGGATGGCGTGGCAGAGGAGGTAGATGGCGTGGCAGAGGAGTCACCTGCTCTGGCGGAGGAGCCACCTGCTCCGGTGTACGTCACACCTGCACCGGAGCCTGGACGTGGTCGACGACATCAAGGCCGCCCTGCTGCCGGCTGGACCCCTCGTCGGCGGGGAGGGGTTTCTCCATGTGCGGCTTCACACGGCGCTTGGATGCTTCATGTGCCATGGTGTCGGCCCTCCCTCCCATGGTCCGCTTGGGCATCTCGACGACGGAGGTGCAGCGGCGGGAAGGGAGCAGCGGCGGGATCGGAAGGCGAGTGGTGAGGCATGGGAGGATAAAACCCTCTTTCTGGATTTGTGGATGGAGAAGAGGACGGGAAGAGGGGGGCGGCGATGAGATAAATGCTAGGGGGAAGCGGAGCCGCCGATTTGGTCCTGGGCAGTCAAAAGGAGTTGTTGCCACGTTCACACCTCCCCGTGCGTTGTTCACACCACCACGTCTTGGCACATCAAAACACAACTTCTCACTTCTCACTAAAATGAATAGCCCGATCGTGCACAGCCATGATTTAGGAGTAATGCAACTTCCCTTCAAAAAATTGTGTAATGCACCTGCTCCCTCATTAGACAGAACAAAATCATACAGTGGGACAACTGAATTTGTAGGCTTGTTTCATCTGCACGTGTCATGTTTTATATTTGTCCTAAAATATGTTGTAAAACTTTACAAACAATGGAATGGCAAATGGATGTCACAAAACTTCGTCAGCAACCGCGCGGATTTGTTTGCCATATATCCGATGTCTGGTACCGAGGAGGGGAATCTTGATCCACGTGATGCCATGTGTTTCGTCTGGAACCATATCATGCACCCCAAGCCAACCGGGCCAAAACATGCGCCGCTAGCCTTCTCAATCCAAACAACGAGCTAGTGTCCACCATGCGCAGAGATGCTCATGTGGACAGGTTTGCTAGCACTAGTGAATGACGTCAGATCTCGGTGTGCAATATGTGTAGCCGCGTGTCTCTTTGGCATGCCTGCCATACCGAAGGGACTCGTCGAAGGTCCAACGAACCGCGGTGGGGTCAATGATGGATGTTTGGTGTGGGTCAACCTGGCTAACGGTGCATGGTTTGAGTTTAGGTGGCTAGGTTTGCATGGCTGGGGGGCTAGATGGCTAATGAGTGCGCATGCGTCATCTGTACATTGTCAAGGTTGAATGGTGGTTGTCTACGTGGCCATGCGTGCATGCATGGTGTGGGTCCAGTTTGTGTGCGGCGCACGAGATGTGCCTTGGTGGGTAGGGCCCACAACTTGCGGCATAGAGTTCGGAAGCAGATGAAGGGGCGGGCCCCGGTCTTCGTCCACAAGCAAGACTTGTTCCCTCTAAATGGCTAGCTCCAGGATGCGTTTTGGTCTCGTTTACACACAACCTATGTGAAGGATTATGCGTTCCGCTCTCAATGTTCGACCACACCCACACCACGAAAGGTCCCAAGAAATTTGGATCCCTCATGAATTTGCACGGATTATAGCGGCGGCCGACGAGACCCGGCATTTTTTGCCCTTAACAATGGCTCTAAGGCGGCCCTGCCAATTGGTCGCACATGCACATATATGGACCAAAGCTTAGCATGGAACTGTCACCCCCAATCCCTGCTGTGATTTCATGTGGCCGCGGTATGGATCCTGAATTTCCGAGGATACTGCCCTAGAAATGCGGCAAATGTCCCGAATATGGCAAGCGCGGGCTCCGAGAAAGGGTGGGACCTTGCATGCGCGTTTGGATTGTTCTTCGTTGACCCGAGAGAAAGCACTGATGAAAACGGAGGAACGGGCCCGCACCCAGTGCGCAAACCGGATGTGTTACCTCAAGGTAGCTAGATCCAAACCATGCACCCACGCCGTCTAGACCCATGTGGCGCACCACTTAGACACTAGACCCACACCACTTACGCCGGCCCCCAAGCCAACCATTCCCCATGTAGACTCATATGCCGCACCCCACAAAATAGCTTAGCACAAGACTTCCACCCCGATTTCCACAACATGCACCACTACACGTAAGTGTCCAAAAAATGGACTATCGCATTATCAACATTTTTTTGCCAAAACAAGTAAGTTGTTTTTAAATTGCTTCAAAATAGCAAGGTTTCTGTTAAATTATAATTTCATTAATTACACATTATAACGTGCATTTTTTTTCCTTAAAAAGGGGTGCATTCCTTTTTTGTAAACCCACAACATTACTTCCTTTCCCTTGAAAAAACGGATCCTTCTTCACCCTCTCACGATCACGTTCACGTTCACGATGGCCTTGCCCTATAATCTAGGAGTGGTCGATCCAATCTCCCCACGGGGGACAACTTCCACGCACTATCTATCTTGGTTGGTTGCAACCATCTCGCCATCACGGTTTTTTATGGGAAAATCACATTCTTTTGTTTTTCCTTCCAAAGATATGTGGCGAGAAAACATGGAACAAAAATTGTAGAAGGCATGGTGGGATGCGTGCACATGTTGTTTTTTTGTACTACAAGTGCACTTGTTGGCAAGTTGCATGTGCACGTGTCATGTTTCATTTTTTTATTGAAAATTATGTTGTACACCTTTACATAGACGCTTGAATTATTGTTTTCGTATGTTAATAATTCCTAAATATTGAAATTCAGCATGTACATAACACATGGCTTCCAAGCTTCGCCAGCGACCGCTTGGATTCATCTGGTACATGCCCGTTGTCTGGTATTGGGCTGGGGAATGTGGATCCATGCGATGCCATGCGTTTCATCTGGATGCATGTCATGCACCCCCAGCCAATCGGGCCGACATCATGTGCCGCTAGGATTCTCGATCCTAACCATGTGCTAGTGTCCACCATGGGTAGAGATGCTCAGGTGCATAGGCTTGCTGGCACTAGTGAATGACGCTGTATCTTGGTGTGCAATATGTGTAGTCGCGTGTTGCTTTGACATACTGTTGGGGAACATAGCAGAAATTCAAAAAATTTCCTACGAGTCACCAAGATCTATCTATGGAGAGACTAGCAACGAGAGAGAGGAGAGTGCATCTACATACCCTTGTAGATTGCTAAGCGGAAGTGTTCAAGAGAACGGGGTTGAGGGAGTCGTACTCGTCGTGATCCAAATCACCGGAGATCCTAGTGCCGAACGGAAGGCACCTCCGCGTTCAACACACGTACAGCCCGGTGACGTCTCCCATGCCTTGATCCTGCAAGGAGAGAGGGAGAGGTTGGGGAAGACTCCGTCCAGCAGCAGCACAATGGCATGGTGGTGATGGAGGAGCGTGGTATTCCAGCAGGGCTTCGCCAAGCACCGCGAGAGATGAGGAGGGAGAGAGGTAGGGCTGCACCAGGGAGAGGTGGAAACTCTTGTGTATGGCAGCCCCAAAACCTCAAGTATATATAGGGGGAGAGGGAGGGGGCTGCGCCCCCTCTAGGGTTCCCACCCCAAGGGGTCCGACAACCCAAAACCC
>NC_041393.1:128927007-128930177 GCF_002162155.2 Triticum dicoccoides
GCGCACCAGCCCACCTGGGACTGGTCCCCTCCCACACTTGGCCCATGCTGCCCTCTTGGTGGACCCCTGGTGTGACGCCCCTGATTCAATCATACACTAATCATGCACGCAAATGTGTACGATCAAGATCAGGGACTCACGAGAAGATATCACAACACAACTCTAAAAGTAAAATAAGTCATACAAGCATCATATTACAAGCCAGGGGCCTCGAGGGCTCGAATACAAGTGCTCGTACATAAACGAGTCAGCAAAAGAAACAATATCTGAGTACAGACATAAGTTAAACAAGTTGCCTTAAGAAGGCTAGCACGAACTGGGATACAGATCGAAAGAGGCGCATGCCTCCTGCCTGGGATCCTCCTAGCTACACCTGGTCGTCGACAGCGGCCTGCACGTAGTAGTAGGCACCTCCAGTGTATTAGGAGTCGTCATCGACGGTGGCGTCTAGCTCCAGGGCTCCAGCATTTGGTTGCGACAACCAGGTAGAAGGGAAAGGGGGAAAAGAGGGAGAAAAGCAACCGTGAGTACTCATCCAAAGTACTCGCAAGCAAGGAGCTACACTACATATGCATGGGTATATGTGTAAAGGGCCATATCGGTGGACTGAACTGCAGATGCCAGAATAAGAGGGGGATAGCTAATCCTGTCGAAGACTACGCTTTTGGCAGCCTCCGCCTTGCAGGATGTAGAAGAGAGTAGATTGAAGTCCTCCAAGTAGCATCGCATAGCATAATCCTACCCTACGATCCTCCCCTCGTCGCCCTGTGGAAAAGCGATCACCGGGTTGTCTGTGGAACTTGTCTGGGTGTGTTTTAGCAAGTATCATGTTCTAGTTGTCATAAGGTCAAGGTACAACTCCGGGTCATCCTTTTACCGAGGGACACGGCTATTCGAATAGATTAACTTCCTTGCAGGGGTGCACCACATAACCCAACATGCTCGATCCCATTTGGCCTGACACACTTTCTTGGATCATGCCCGACCTCGGAAGATCAACACGTCGCAGCCCCACCTAGGCACAACAGAGAGGTCAGCACGCCGGTCTAAATCCTATACGCGCAGGGGTTTGGGCCCATCGCCCATTGCACACCTGCATGTTGCGTGGGCGGCCGGAAGTAGACCTAGCAACCTCCATTACAAAGGAAGTGACGTTACGCGGTCCAATCTGGCGCGCGCCGCTCAGTCGCTGACGTCACGAAAGGTTCGGCTGATACCACGACGTCGAGTGCCCATATCTTTCCCGCGTAGTTGGTTAGTGCGTATAGGCCAGTGGCCAGACTCAGATCAAATACCAAGATCTCGTTAAGCGTGTTATTATGAAGTAACCACGGACGCTGACCAGGGCCAGACCCACCTCTCGCCTAGGTGGTCTCAACCTGCCCTGTCGCTCTGCCTCAAAGTAACAGTCAGGGGCTGTCGGGAACCCAGGCCCACCTCTACCGGGATGGAGCCACCTGTCCTTCCAGCCCCGACATCGAAATCACTTGCGGGTACTCAACAAGCTGACCCGACTTTAGTCACCATTTGTATAGTATGTATATATGTATAGTATATACCCGTGATTACCTCCCAAGTGATCACGACCCGATAGTATAGAAAGGCAGACTGACAAGAATGTAGGGCCAATGATGATAAAGTAGCATCCTATACTAAGCATTTAGGATTGCGGGTAAGGTATCAATAACTGTAGCTACAATGACAGGCTATGCAACAGAATAGGATCAATCGAAACAGTAACATGCTACACTACTCTAATGCAAGCAGTAGAGGTAGAATAGGCGATATCTGGTGATCAAAGGGGGGGCTTGCCTGGTTGCTCTGGCAAGGAGGGGTCGTCAACTCCGTAGTCGAACTGGGGGTCGCCGGCAGTCTCGGGGTCTACCAGAAAGAAGTAACTAAGGGGGAACACAATAAATAACAGAGCAATCAAAGCATCACAAAGCGTAACAAGACAATACACGGTGTTCGATGTGCCCTAACGCGGTAGTAGGTGATACCGGCGAAGGGGAAAACATCCGGGAAAGTATTCCCGGTGTTTTGCGTTTTCGGACAGATGAACCGGAGGGGGAAAGTTGTGTGTTCTCTATGCTAGGGATGCGTGGTGGACGAACGGGCTACGTATCTGGATTCGTCTCGTCGTTCTGAGCAACTTTCATGTACACAGTTTTTCCATTCGAGCTACGGTTTATTTTATATTAATTTTTAAAGTTTTAAATCATTTTCTAAATTTTTATTATTAAATTAATTCAAAATTAGTATTATTGCATCAGCATGACATCAGCAGTCAACAGAGGGGTTGACTGGTTAATCTGACACGTGGGTCCCATTGGTCATAGACTCAGGTTTAACTAAACCGGGTTAATTAGACTAACTAAGTGATTAGGCTAATTTATTTTAATTATATTAGTTAAACAGGGTTAATTAACTTAATTAACTCATTAATTAATTAATTAATTAATAATTTATTTATTCTAACATTCTTTTTATTCTCTCTTTTTTAACAAAATCGTTCTGGGGGCGGGGCCCCCGTCATTGGCCTAGGGGGCCTTAACGGGTCGGGAGAAACAGGCACGGGCGCCAGCCCGCGGGGCACGGTTGTGGGCAACGGGAGCCTGGGCGCGCGGTCGCCGGCAGAGTGTGCTGCGGGGCGAGGCTAGCGGCCAGGGTGGTGCTCGCGCGTGGGCGCGGGCAGGGGGGAGTGAGGGCGCGCCGACCGGGCGGTGTGCGACCCGGCGTGGCGAGGCATGGCCCTGACACAGCCAGGCATAGCCACGGGCGCAACCACAACATGGCCGGGCGCATCAGCGAGGCAGGGGGCGGCCAAGGCAGCAGCACTGGGGAAGTCCGGCAACAACAGTGAACGACAGGCGCGCCTAAGCAGAAGTGGCAACAACGGCAGCTAGCAGCAGAAGCAAGCAGAAGGAAACGCGGGAGGGGGTTCGGGGTCCTCACCGCATGTTGCAGGGGTTCAGCAGCGAGGCTCGGTGGAGCCGTCGAGGGGGAGGCGAGGGCGAGCAGTCCGGCGAGGGGGAGGATGGGGACGGGCGACGGTGACGATGTGGTGAAGGCGGAGAGGCTCCGGCGAGGTGGCTCTCCAGGCGGCAACGACAGACGCGCTCGATCCAGTCGCAGGGTCGTCGGGGGCGGGGACGTGGTCGCCCCGATCC
>NC_041393.1:128930414-128938296 GCF_002162155.2 Triticum dicoccoides
GAGTGGTGAGGGAACCGCTAGGGTTCCGGTTGCCCATGGGGATAAGGATGCGATGGGGGCGGCTGGGCCTGCGGGCTGATGGGTTGGATGCCCAGTTGGGTCAGTGGCGTGCTGGGCCGGTTGGCCCTGGGGGAGGGGGGTTGGTGTTCTCCTTCTGTTTGTTTTGTTTTTCCTTTTCTTTTTTATTTTTTTATTTTCTGTTTTCATTTATAGTTTCTTTTATTTTAGTTTTATAAAATACCTAGTGAGCACCTAAATTAGTATTACTAATCAATCCACTGCCACAATTATTTTGGCACACTACTAATTTAGTTTTATTATTATAACTTGATAAAGGCATTTAATTAATTGTTTTTGCTGTCATTTCTATTACTTTAGTGCATTTAAATATTTTATTAAAAGATAATTTATTCACCATCATTTACTATGGATTATTTGACACATTAGGAACAATTTAGTGTTGACTTTTGAAAACTTTAATTGTTTTAACTTAAATTCATCATTTGAATTTGAATCGTTTCGAACTAACACGAGATTATCAATAGTAACCGAGGTGATGTGGCATTGTTAACGTGGGATTACTTTAACCTAATTATCCGGGCGTCACAAATCTCCTCCACTACAAGAAATCTCGTCCCGAGATTTAAGCAGGGGAGTAGGGGGGGGGAGGTGCTGGTAGCGAGAAACCTAACGAGTCTTCTCGGTCTTGGTTGTCCTTTCGAAGAGGTTGATCCCTTTCATCGATGTCTTCATTTCTCTGCTTCAAATCACCATGATCAACTCGTCATCCTTTCTCCGGGATCTCCATCGTCCTACGAACGCGACCAAGGGGAAAAACTCCGGAAGAACGCATCTCCACAAAGCTGGGCATCTGATGGTGAACTCAATGGGAAATACACAAGGTACCCCACGAGTTGTATTTCAGTGAATTCGTTGAGTGCAATATACAATGGTACCAAAGTTTCAAACGGGTTGGCAATCATTCATTGACTAGACAGAAGCTGGAATGGGGGCTTGAACAACGAGAATAACATGGTGTTTGATTCCATGATGAATAATGGTATAGCATTCAGCTCGTGAATCACATACGAGGCCAGGTGCAAATGATTCATTAGAATCCGGGTTATAAAGAAGAGTCAGGTTTCGATCCAGTGGACCTGTGGGTTATGGGCCCACCATGTGGGTTAACAGTAGGAGTGGTGACATCTTGCGTGATCATGTAAGCAAGGCATGTCAGAGGATAGCCTGTCAATTATGTCGGCAACAACATCAGTACCAAGGGCGAGGGACGAAGAGAACCATTTCCTGCTCGTTGAACGAGGCAGACCAATAGGCAAAGTTCTCATCCATCGATGGTTACCAAAATGTCATCAACAATAGTAACAGGGTCTTACTGATAGAGTTGTACACTGAGGTGTTTACATAAGCAGGAGAATATTATTGCTTAGATCATAAAGATCACAAGAAACGTTAAAACAACCAATGGAAAGGCAAATATGATTATCAGATTAAACAAAACAATGTAAAGGAAAATGTGTTTAAACACATATTTCAAGGTTATATCCTTCCCAAGGACAAGCAGAGCATGATATCCATGACAGGATATAATGTAGAAAACTCTTTAGGTAGGGGAGAAAATTTTCATGACATTATCCATACAATGGTGTTAGGATAAATGATAAAGAAAATTTAGCATTGTGCTTCAAATGCTCTTATTGAAAACCAGATTACCACAGACATGCTTCGAGATAGCATTGACATGGTCTTCAAGCAAAGGTCAGACTTTGGATACACAAAGGATCCATCATGATAAACTTATTAAACAAGGCATCCAATTTCCTCATGGAAAAATGGTTAACCTTGTTAAAAAAGAAACTATAATACCAGGTCCTCCGGTCAGGTGTGCTAGGATGACATCACCTTACCGGGTCATATAAAGATCAATGATATAACTCTTGGACATATGTTCCAACCATCATATCTAACCGAGATTCAGATCTGATTGGGGTCAGGATACCTCAGACTCGAGATGCCTGAGAAGAAAAGGTGCAACACAAATTGACGAGAAGACATCGTAAGATTCTCGGGAAATGTACCATGGAAGCAGGTTCCGAAACAAGAGTTCATCATTAATTCAAGGAGAGGGTTAGGAGGTGGCTGATGGACTCAGCGACAATTCATTGAGATTCCCAAAAGATGGATTTCCACACTTATGTGAACAAAGAGATAACATTTGTCAGATCAAATGATATAATGATGTATGCTCGAGGAAAACATACACAATTTAACAATGATAGAAGGGGGCACCCGGAAATCTGGACTAGGTATCACGATCAATGTTTGAATGATGATTCAATAAGCAATAGACTTAGAGTGAAACTATCGACCATTAACTTCAAAGCCATAGGGTTGCTAGAAGTACAGAATCCAAGCAGCACGGTTCACGTGTTGGTATCCCGGGTAAAATCAACACGGGGACCCAGGAATGAGCGGAGATGGCAAGAAGTATTACTATACCAAGAATTCTTAAGAGGTGGTGAAATTCTCACAACATTCTTGACATAAAAGATGGTAATACTCCAAGGTAAAGGAGAACAAATACTGGATAGCAAGAATCTCAAGGTATAACACAGAACACGAACAAGTTTGTGTTTGAGGGAAGGCAATAAAGTGGTCGATGACAACACAATTCATCAAGGGCAAGGATGGTATTTCTCATCATGAATTCGATTGGTATCCTGGAAGGAGTTAAAATGTTGATGATGATCACAACAAATTTTGTCGAGAGTCTCCATGAAGATGCAATCGATCGGCGATGACATCAAGTTAAAGGAATGATGAAGCGAAAGGTTATTGGAACCATGGGTACGACACAAACTCGAAATCAATTTTGTTGTTCAAGGAGAAATGAAGAGACGAGGAAGATCGATGTAAGATTAGCCCACCGTCGAAATTTGTGCTCCGGGAAGAACCATATAGCATAGTTAAATTTAGCACAATAATGATGTAGCCGATAAGGCTAGGAATGACATGACGGAGTATTAAACTCGTAAGCAACGAAGATTACTAATAGTTGTCGAATCGCAGTGCGGACTTGATTCACTATTCAGTGTTCTCGTTGACGACAACCCAAAACTCATGGAGTGACTATGATAGGGAAAGGTATTACTCTGGCACAAATTCATAAGATGTAGTGCAATGGCATGATATCCTCGAGATACCAGGGAGATAATACTCGAGGGCATATCAAATTAAAGGTTGAAGTGGGGTGTATTGATCTATAGAAGACAAGCACTTTTACTTGTCTGAGAAATGGAATCAAAGGAAGAATTTATGGTCGAAACCACGATTACAAAGGATCAATTCACAGATCCAGATGATATTTTCAAGGAAATAGTTATTATTGCAAGAAGCTTCCATGATAGGATCTACACCGTGTCCATGGGCATGAACACAAAGGTTCGAGGTCGACTCCCACTTCATCAATGCATAATCTTCCATCTAGTTCTCATTTTTCAAAGAAGTTGTAATGTTTAAATTTTATCTAGCAAAACACCAGAAGAGTATGACTCGTGATAGCTCTCGGGTTTACCCAGATCTAGGAAGGCATAGGTTCAACCCTTAGGGGTATCTTGGGAAAATATACCACAACTTCGGAGTAAATAACTCAAGCTCGGGAGCAGATCATGGTTGACAAAAGCAGGGGATAAAATTTACCAAAGGCATTATGTATCTGAGGAAAAACTCACAAGGTTAATGAATACGAAGGACGGTGTCGGACAAAATCCAACAAAGGATCTGACGGTCCACAACAGAGCTGATGTGAGCATCGGCACACAATCAGAGGAAGAATCAAGGCAGGGGCCTTAGATTATAGAAACAACTGACTAACTCAAAGCTCAAAGGCAAAGAATCATAATTTCCAAATCAAGGGCTCAAAGGCAAAAACTCTGATTAAGGATGGATAAGTTGAATAGACTTAGGGGTACATTCGACGACAACTTGATTGGTCGAGGACCAGCTCATGTTCAAAATGACGTCTGAGCCGGAAGGATGAATTCTAGGATCTGATTGAGGATTGCGAGCATTCGCAGCATATCGAATCAAGTGACCCGAAATGATAGTGATAGAGAATGTCAACGGAGATTACTAGAAGTATGGAATTAACCATAATGCAGGAAGACAAGGAAATCAAGAGCAATAGGCTGCTGAGGATTTTCAGAAAATCGAATGGTATTTCGAGGACTTATGTGAAACACATGAACGGGTAGGGATGAGCGGATACTCGACAAGTGCGAGGAATTATCCGTAGGGGTATTTATGTGGCTAGTAACTGCATGTCAATAGGCACAAAGTATTCTCGGAATATCCGAAGTATTTCAGGGTATCTTGTAATAACAAGAACAACTGGAAGTGAAGCTATGGACGACAAGTGTATGTAGTTATCCATAAAGATTTATCGATTGTAGGGATTGCAATGGCCAAGGGCACAAGGGTCTCGGGAAAGCATCAGAGAGTGTCTTCAGAATCTTCTAGGGCAGCAGGCGATCATCTGGCATGAAGGGGCTCTCCGGGAGGAAGTATTTTCGAGAACCTAAAGTTAGATTTTAGAAAAATCATTTAACCTGAATGGAAGAGAGTTCAGAGTCCCAGAGTAAAGGTCGAGGAATAAAAGATCCTACTACCACCCAATGGCGACGTGGGCCCATGGGCCGCACATCCATGTTAGTAAAATAGTTTTGTAATATCTAGACTCGACTTCGGCCAAGGAGTTGGAAAGGGGATTCCTACAGGCAGTCGGCTCTGATACCAACTTGTGACGCCCCCGATTCAATCGTACACTAATCATGCATGCAAATGTGTACGATCAAGATCAGGGACTCACGGGAAGATATCACAACACAACTCTAAAAGTAAAATAAGTCATACAAGCATCATATTACAAGCCAGGGGCCTCGAGGGCTCGAATACAAGTGCTCGTACATAAACGAGTCAGTAGAAGCAACAATATCTGAGTACAGACATAAGTTAAACAAGTTGCCTTAAGATGGCTAGCACGAACTGCGATACAGATCGAAAGAGGCGCATGCCTCCTGCCTGGGATCCTCCTAGCTACTCCTGGTCGTCGACAGCGGCCTGCACGTAGTAGTAGGCACCTCCAGTATAGTAGGAGTCGTCATCGACGGTGGCGTCTGGCTCTAGGCCTCCACCATCTGGTTGCAACAACCAGGTAGAAGGGAAAGGGGGAAAAGAGGGAGAAAAGCAACCGTGAGTACTCATCCAAAGTACTCGCAAGCAAGGAGCTACACTACATATGCATGGGTATATGTGTAAAGGGCCATATCGGTGGACTGAACTGCAGAATGCCAGAATAAGAGGGGGATAGCTAATCTTGTCGAAGACTACGCTTCTGGCAGCCTCCGCCTTGCAGGATGTAGAAGAGAGTAGATTGAAGTCCTCCAAGTAGCATCGCATAGCATAATCCTACCCGGTGATTCTCCCCTCGTCGCCCTGTGGAAAAGCGATCACCGGGTTGTCTGTGGAACTTGTCTGGGTGTGTTTTATTAAGTATCATGTTCTAGTTGTCATAAGGTCAAGGAACAACTCCGGGTCGTCCTTTTACCGAGGGACACGGCTATTCGAATAGATTAACTTCCCTGCAGGGGTGCACCACATAACCCAACACGCTCGATCCCATTTGGCCGGACACACTTTCCTGGGTCATGCCCGGCCTCGGAAGATCAACACGTCGCATCCCCACCTAGGCACAACAGAGAGGGCAGCACGCCGGTCTAAATCCTATACGCGCAGGGGTCTAGGCCCATCGCCCATTGCACACCTGCACGTTGCGTGGGCGGCCGGAAGCAGACCTAGCAACCTCCATTACAAAGGAAGTGACGTTACGCGGTCCAATCTGGCGCGTGCCGCTCAGTCGCTGACGTCACGAAAGGTTCGGCTGATACCACGATGTCGAGTGCCCATATCTTTCCCGCGTAGTTGGTTAGTGCGTATAGGCCAGTGGCCAGACTCAGATCAAATACCAAGATCTTGTTAAGCGTGTTATTATGAAGTAACTGCGGACGCCGACCAGGGCCAGGCCCATCTCTCGCCTAGGTGGTCTCAACCTGCCCTGTCGCTCCACCTCAAAGTAACAGTCGGGGGCCATCGGGAACCCAGGCCCACCTCTACCGGGATGGAGTCACTTGTCCTTCCAGCCCCGACATCGGAATCACTTGCGGGTACTCAACGAGCTGACCCGACTTTAGTCACCATCTGTATAGTATGTATATATGTATAGTATATACCCGTGATCACCTCCCAAGTGATCACGACCCGATAGTATAGCAAGGCAGACTGACAAGAATGTAGGGCCAATGATGATAAACTAGCATCCTATACTAAGCATTTAGGATTGCGGGTAAGGTATCAATGACTGTAGCAACAATGAGAGGCTATGCAACAGAATAGGATCAATCGAAACAGTAACATGCTACACTACTCTAATGCAAGCAGTAGAGGTAGAATAGGTGATATCTGGTGATCAAAGGGGGGGCTTGCCTGGTTGCTCTGGCAAGGAGGGGTCGTCAACTCCGTAGTCGAACTGGGGGTCGCCGGCAGTCTCGGGGTCTATCGGAAAGAAGTAACGGAGGGGGAACACAATAAATAACAGAGCAATCAAAGCATCACAAAGCGTAACAAGACAATACGCGGTGTTTGGTGTGCCCTAATGCGGTAGTAGGTGATACCGGCGAAGGGGAAAACATCCAGGAAAGTATTCCCGGTGTTTTGTGTTTTCGGACAGATGAACCGGAGGGGGAAAGTTGTGTGTTCTCTATGCTAGGGATGCATGGTGGACGAACAGGCTACGTATCTGGATTCGTCTCGTCGTTCTGAGCAACTTTCATGTACAAAGTTTTTCCATTCGAGCTATGGTTTATTTTATATTAATTTTTAAAGTTTTAAATCATTTTCTAAATTATTATTATTAAATTAATTCACAATTAGTATTATTGCATCAGCATGACATCAACAGTCAACAGAGGGGTTGACTGGTCAATCTGACACGTGGGTCCCACTGGTCATAGACTCAGGTTTAACTAAACCGGGTTAATTAGACTAACTAAGTGATTAGGCTAATTTATTTTAATTATATTAGTTAAACAGGGTTAATTAACTTAATTAACTCATTAATTAATTAATTAATTAATAATTTATTTATTCTAACATTCTTTTTATTCTCAAATTTTTTTAACAAAATCGTTCTGGGGGCGGGGCCCCCGTCATTGGCCTAGGGGGCCTTAGCGGGTCGGGAGAAACAGGCACGGGCGCCAGCCGCGGGGCACGGTTGCGGGCAACGGGCACCTGGGCGCGCGCTCGCCGGCAGAGAGTGCTGCAGGGTGAGGCCAGCAGCCATGGTGGTGCTCGTGCGTGGGCGCGGGCAGGGGGGAGTGAGGGCGCGCCGACCGTGGGCGGTGTGCGACCCGGCGTGGCGAGGCATGGCCCTGGCACAGCCAGGCGTGGCCACGTGCGCAACCACAGCGCGGCCGGGCGCATCGGCGAGGCAGGGGGCGGCCAAGGCAGCAGCAGTGGGGCAGTCCAGAAACAGCGGTGAACGACAGGCGCGACTAAGCAGAAGTGGCAACAACGGCAGCTAGCGGCGGAAGCAAGCAGAAGGAAACACGGGAGGGGGTTCGTGGTCCTCACCGCACGTTGCAGGGGTTCAGCGGCGAGGCTCGGTGGAGCCGTCGAGCGGGAGGCGAGGACGAGCAGTCCGGCAAGGGGGAGGATGGGGACGAGCGACGGTGACGATGTGGTCAAGGCGGAGAGGCTCCGGCGAGGTGGCTCTCCAGGCGGCGGCGACAGGCGCACTCGATCCAGTCGC
>NC_041393.1:128938670-128970629 GCF_002162155.2 Triticum dicoccoides
TTTTCATTTATAGTTTCTTTTATTTTAGTTTTATAAAATACCTAGTGAGCACCTAAATTAGTATTACTAATCAATCCACTGCCACAATTATTTTGGCACACTACTAATTTAGTTTTATTATTATAAATTGATAAAGGCATTTAAGTAATTGTTTTTGCTGTCATTTAGTTTACTTTAGAGCATTTAAATATTTTATTAAAAGATAATTTATTCACCATCATTTACTATGGATTATTTGACACATTAGGAACAATTTAGTGTTGACTTTTGAAAACTTTAATTGTTTTAACTTAAATTCATCATTTGAATTTGAATCGTTTCGAACTAACGCGAGATTATCAATAGTAACCGAGGTGATGTGGCATTGTTAACGTGGGATTACTTTAACCTAATTATCCGGGCGTCACACCTGGGACCCTCCCGGTGGTCCCGGTACGTTACCGATAGCACCCGAAACATTTCCGGTGACCAAAACAGGACTTCCCATATATAAATCTTTACCTCCGGACCATTCTGGAACTCCTCGTGACGTACGGGATCTTATCCGGGACTCCGAACAACATTCGGTAACCACGTATATCTATTCCCTGTAACCCTAGCGTTATCGAACCTTAAGTGTGTAGACCCTACGGGTTCGGGAACCATGCAGACATGACCGCGACGTTCTCCGATCAATAACCAATAGCGGGATCTGGATACCCATGTTGGCTCCCACATGTTCCACGATGATCTCATTGGATGAACCACGATGTCAAGGACTCAATCAATCCCGTATTCAATTCCCTTTGTCTAGCGGTATTGTACTTGCCCGAGATTCGATCGTCGGTATCCCGATACCTTGTTCAATCTCGTTACCGGCAAGTCTCTTTACTCGTTCCGTAATACATCATCCCGTGATCAACCCCTGGGTCACATTGTGCACATTATGATGATGTCCTACCGAGTGGGCCCAGAGATACCTTTCCGTTACACGGAGTGACAAATCCCAGTCTCGATTCGTGCCAACCCAACAGACACTGTCAGAGATACCCATAGTGCACCTTTATAGCCACCCAGTTACGTTGTGACGTTTGGTACACCCAAAGCATTCCTACGGTATCCGGGAGTTGCACAATCTCATGGTCTAAGGAAATGATACTTGACATTAGAAAAGCTCTAGCATACGAACTACACGATCTTTGTGCTAGGCTTAGGATTGGGTCTTGTCCATCACATCATTCTCCTAATGATGTGATCCTGTTATCAACGACATCCAATGTCCATGGTCAGGAAACCGTAACCATCTATTGATCAACGAGCTAGTCAATTAGAGGCTTACTAGGGACATGGTGTTGTCTATGTACCCACACATATATCTGAGTTTTCTATCAATACAATTATAGCATGGATAATAAACGATTATCATGAACAAGGAAATATAATAATAATAACTAATTTATTATTGCCTCTAGGGCATATTTCCAACAGTCTCCCACTTGCACTAGAGTCAGTAATCTAGTTCACGTCGCCATGTGATTAACATTGACAGGTCACATCGCCATGTGACCAACATCCAAAGAGTTTACTAGTGTCACTAAACTAGTTCACATCACCATGTGATTAAGACTCAATGAGTTCTGGGGTTTGATCATGTTTTGCTTGTGAGAGTGGTTTTAGTCAACGGGTCTACAACATTCAGATCCGTATGTATTTTGCAATTCTCTATGTCATATTGTAAATGCTGCTTCCACGCTCCACTTGGAGCTATTCCAAATGGTTGCTCCACTATACGTATCCGGTTTGCTACTCAGAGTCATTCGGATAGGTGTTAAAGCTTGCATTGACGTAACCCTTTACGCCGAACTCTTTATCACCTCCATAATCGAGAAACTTGTCCTTTATTTACTCCAAGGACAATTTTAACCGCTGTCCAATGATCCATTCCTGGATCATTCTTGTACCCCTTAACTGACTCATGGCAAGGCACACTTCCGGTGCGGTACACAACATAGCATACTATAGAGCCTACGTCTGAAGCATAGGGGGCGACCTTCGTCCATTCTCTCTCTTCTGCCGTGGCCGAGCTTTAACTCTTAACTTCATACCTTACAACTCAGGCAAGAACTCCTTCTTTGACTGATCCATCTTGAACACCTTCAAGATCATGTCAAGGTATGTGCTCATTTGAAAGTACCATTTAGCGTTTTTGATCTATCCTCATAGATCTTGATGCTCAATGTTCAAGCAGCTTATTCTAGGTTTTCTATTGAAAAACACCTTTCAAATAACCCTATATGCTTTCCAGAAATTCTACATCATTTTTGATCAACAATATGTCAACAACATATACTCATCAGAAATTCTATAGTGCTCCCACTCACTTCTTTGGAAATACAAGTTTCTCATAAACTGTGTATAAATCCAAAATCTTTGATCATCTCATCAAAGCGTACATTCCAACTCCGAGATGCTTACTCCAGTCCTTAGAAGGATTGCTGGAGCTTTGCATATTTGTTAGCGTTCTTCAGGATTGACAAAACCTTCTGGTTGTATCACATACAACCTTTCCTCAAGGATATCGTCGAGGAAACAATGATTTGACATCCTATCTGCAAGATTTAATAAATCATGCAATAATTGCTAATATAATCCCAACAGACTCTTAGCATCGCTACGAGTGAGAAAGTATCATCGTAGTCAACTCCTTGAACTTGTCGGAAAACATCTTAACGACAAGTCGAGCTTTCTTAATGGTGATACTTACCATCATTGTCTGTCTTCCTTTTAAAATCCATCTGTACCCAACGGCCTTACAATCATCAAGTATTTCTTCCAAAGTCATGGATCCTTTCTCGGATTTTATGGCCTCGAGCCATTCATCGGAATCCGAGCCCACCATCGCTTCTCCATAGCTCGTAGGTTCATTGTTGTCTAGCAACATGACCTCTAAGACAGGATTGCGTACCACTCTGAAGTAGTACGTGTCCTTGTCGACCTACGAGGTTCGGTAGTGACTTGATCCGAAGCATCACGATCACTATCATCAGCTTCCACTTCAATTGGCGTAGGTGCCACATGAACAACTTCCTGTGCCGTGCTACACACTGGTTGAAGTGATGGTTCAATAACCTCATCAAGTCTCCACCATCCTCCCACTCAATTCCTTCGAGAGAAACCATTCCTCGAGAAAAGACCCGTTTCTATAAACAATTACTTTTGCTTCCGGATCTGAGATAGGAGGTATACCCAACCATTTTGGGTATCCTATGAAGATGTATTTATCCGCTTTGGGTTCGAGTTTATCACGATGAAACTTTTCATATAAGCGTCGTAGCCCCAAACTTTCAAGAAACGACAACTTAGGTTTCTCCAAACCATAGTTCAAACGGTGTCGTCTCAACGGAATTACGTGGTGCCCTATTAAATCGAGTGTGGTTGTCTCTAATGCCTAACCCATGAACGATAGTGGTAATTCGATAAGAGACATCATGGTACGCACCATATATATCCAATAGGGTGCAACTATGATGTTCGAACACACCATCACACTATGGTGTTCCAGGCGGTATTAATTGTGAAACAATTTCCACAATGTCTTAATTGCGTGCCAAAGCTCGTAACTCAGATACTCATCTCTATGATCATATCATAGACATTTTATCCTCTTGTCACGATGACCTTCAACTTCACTGTGAAATTACTTGAACCATTAATAATTTAGACTTGTGTTTCATCAAGTAAATATACTCAGTATCTACTCAAATCATCCGTGAAGTAAGAACATAACGATATCCACTGCGTGCCTCAGCACTCATTGGACTGCACACATCAAAATGTATT
Organism: Triticum dicoccoides; assembly: GCF_002162155.2. Taxonomy (NCBI): domain Eukaryota; kingdom Viridiplantae; phylum Streptophyta; class Magnoliopsida; order Poales; family Poaceae; genus Triticum; species Triticum dicoccoides. The sequence continues at coordinate 128,942,490 of NC_041393.1, forward strand.
ACTTCCAACAAGTTGCTTTCTTGTTCCATTTTACCGAAAACGAGGCTTTCAGTCATCTTGCCCATGTGGTATGATTTGCATGTCTCAAGTGATTCAAAATCAAGTGAGTCCAAACGATCCATCTGCATGGAGTTTCTTCATGCGTACATACCAATAGACATGGTTCGCATGTCTCAAACTTTTCAAAAACGAGTGAGTCCAAAGATCCATCAACATGGAGCTTCTTCATGCGTTTTATACCAATATGACTTACATGGCAGTGCCACAAGTAGGTGGTATTATCATTACTATCTTATATCTTTTGACATGAACATGTGTATCATTACGATCGAGATTCAATAAACCATTCATTTTAGGTGCAAGACCATTGAAGGTATTATTCAAATAAATAGAGTAACCATTATTCTCCTTAAATGAATAATCATATTGCGATAGACATAATCCAATCATGTCTATGCTCAACGCAAACACCAAATAACAATTATTTAGGTTTAACACCAATCTCGATGGTAGAGGGAGCGTGCGATGCTTGATCACATCAACCTTGGAAGCACTTCCAACACATATCGTCAGCTCACCTTTAGCTAGTCTCCGTTTATTCCGTAGCTTTTATTTCGAGTTACTAACACTTAGCAATCGAACCGGTATCTAATACCCTGGTGCTACAAGGAGTACTAGTAAAGTACACATTAACATAATGTATATCCAATATACTTCCGTCGACCTTGCCTGCCTTCTTATCTACCAAATATCTAGGGTGGTTCTGCTTTAGTGTCCGTTCCTCTCATTACAGAAGCACTTAGTCTCGGGTTTGGGTTCAACCTTGGGTCTTCACTAGAGCAACAACTGTTTTGCCATTTCATGATGCATCCCTTCTTGCCCTTGCCCTTCTTGAAGCTAGTGGTTTTACTAACCATCAACAATTGATGCTCCTACTTGACTTCTACTTTCGCGGTGTCAAACATCGCGAATACTTCAAGGATCATCATATCTATCCCTGATATGTTATAGTTCATCATGAAGCTCTAGTAGCTTCGTCGCAATGACTTTGGAGAAACATCACTATCTCATCTGGAAGATTAACTCCCACTCGATTCAAGTGATTGTTGTACCCAGACAATCTGAGTACAAGCTCAACGATTGAGCTTTTCTCCCTTAGTTTGTAGGCCAAGAAGCTCGTTGGAGGTTGTCGGTGTCAAAACCGGCGGATCTCGGGTAGGGGGTCCCGAACTGTGCGTCTAGGCGGATGGTAACAGGAGACAAGGGACACCATGGTTTTACCCAGGTTCGGGCCCTCTTGGCGGAGGTAAAACCTTACTCCTGCTTGATTAATATTGATGGTATGGGTATTACAAGAGTTGATCTACCACAAGATCAGAGAGGTAAACCCTAGAAGCTAGCCTATGGTATGATTGTTGTTCGTCCTATGGACTAAAACTCTCCGGTTTATATAGACACCGGAGAGGGCTAGGGTTACACAGAGTCGGTTACAATGGGAGGAGATCTTCATATCGTATCGCCAAGCTTGCCTTCCACGCCAAGGAAAGTCCCATCCGGACACGAGATGAGGTCTTCAATTTTGTATCTTCATAGTCCGGGAGTTCGGCCAAAGGTCATTGTCCGGCCATCCGGACACTCCCTAATCCAGGACTCCCTCAGTAGCCCCCGAACCAGGCTTCAATGACGACGAGTCCGGCGCATAAATTGTCTTCGGCATTGCAAGGCGGGTTCTTCTCCAGCTCCATATACTTGTAGAATAGTGTCCGGCTTCTGATAAATGTTGCGCTCCTTGGCTTCCACGTCCAATAAAGGCCATCTACCACGTGTCGAACGAATGCGAAAAGCGAGGGTATTTTTACATTCCCCCCTAGCTGCTCAAATAAGCTGCCTATATAAAAAGAGACGAGGATCTAGATCCGAACCACACCATCTCCCCTTCGCAAGCTTTCATCGGAGCGCTTCTGACCAGAAAATCCATTCCATCATGGACAGCCGACGCAGCTCCTCTTCTCGCGCTCCCAGCCCCAAGCCCGGGGATTGGGAGAGATGCTCCGTCCGGCATAGCAAGCTAGTAGTGCTTCAATCCAAGGGGCTACTCCCCCCGGCATGTATGGTCCCAGTTCGATCCGGGATTGTCACTTATGGCGGCGGAGAGCAGGCGGAGAGCGTCCCCAATCCCTCTCAAGGAGAGCGGGTGTGCCTAGTTCCTTATTTAATAAGGGAACTCAGATTTCCAATCCATCGTTTCTCCGAGGTCTACTGGAGTTCTATGGCCTCCAGCTACACAACCTCACACCTGCCTCCATACTACACGTTGCGGGCTTTGTGGCCCTCTGCGAGCTATTCTTGGGTGTCGAGGCCCATTTCGCACTGTGGAAGAGGTTGTTCTGCCTTGTGCCCCGCTCTCAGGAGGGGTCGATTTATCAAGTGGGCGGAGCCGAACTATGGCGCATCGCCGGGACCGGATACCTATCCGGTACCCCTAAGAAGGCGTCCGAGGACTGGCCCTCGGAATGGTTTTATATGGATGACGTCCCCTTGCCGGACCCTGTGCGGATCGGCCTCCCTGAGTTTAACAACGCTCCGTTAAAGAAACGCCTGAGCTGGCGCCCACGGAATCCTCAAAGGGAAACTGACAGGGACGTCCTTTACTTGATGAGCCGGATAAGATTGTTGGCTCATTCCGGATTGACCATGATCGAGGTCATGGCCACATGCATTACGTGGGGGGTGCAGCCGCTTCAGTACAGAGGCCACCCCATGTGGGATTTCAACGGGGGGGACGACGCCACCCGGTGCAGTCGCAAGGGACCAGATTTGGCTGCCACTCTAACGAAGATCTTATCCACTTTGTACAAGGGAGAAGAAGAGGAATTCCTCCGTGTCAACCCATGGGGCAGATTCTCCATGTATAGCCCTCCGAGCTAGGTAAGCGAACAATTTCACTTATCTACCTGCTTTCAAAATTCCTATAATGGAGTACTTAGTCTGATGATATTAACGCAGGAGCTACGCCAGACGGTGAAGGAGATCAACAGCCCTCCCCCACAGCCCGAGGACCCAGAACGGTCCCTCGATCCGGATTCCCAAGAGGATCCGGACTTATGTGTGGAGTTAATTGATGGGGTGTTTCATCAATTGAGTAAGGACAACACCTTAGTGGCCATTACGGTAGACTATCCCGGACTACTTCCAGCCTCAAAGGTAACCGAGACCGAGGTCCCTGTACTTTGAAGGAGATCCATCCATGCCTTATTTTAAATACTGCAAACCAATAGTGTGTCATTTTGCAGGGGAAATCCTTGAGGTGGAGTGCCGGGCCCGCGGTGGGCAGCCAACAAGGGCCGCTGAAGCCAGGCGGGCCAAAAAGAAGTGCGGACCAGATCGAAACTCCGGTGCAACGGTACGGCGTGCGAATTTAACGCCTAGGGTTTATGCCCTCAAATCACGCTAACGCCCATGTTCTCCTTAGGAAGAAGAGAGCCCGCCGGACTATATCCACCGACCAGACTTCAAGGCCGGGTCCGGAAGCGGAGGCGGACACGGGGCGCGCATCGGGCGTTCCTCCGACAGAGGATGCAGACGGGCTATCTACCACCAATTCAGAGGTGGAGAGTGCCATGAACCACAGGCATCGCCGGACTGTTATTCATGACGCATGTTTTCCCTAGAGGCATTGAACGCCTTTAATACAGGAGATGCGTACCTCCGTGCCGCTCAAAATGGTCTAGCCAGAGCCACAGAGCAGTATGTAAAAGACATACGGGTGAATAAATCTGATGGTTATATATGTCAGTAGCCCCCGAGACTTGAAATAGTTAAGATAACTGTTTTAAGGATCATATGTTATGCAGGGTCTTACAGAAAAGAACACACAACTGTCTCAGGAGCTGGTAGAGTGCAAGGCCCAACTCGAGGCCACACCGGCCTCTTCAGCTATTTCCAAGGGGACCCCCTCAGGTAATATATGCCCCGAAAAATAATTCCGTTGTGAAGTGCGGCATGTGTGCAATTCTGACGATAACAGTGCAGATGGGGCCGGAGTAAATCCGGACAAGCAACAGCTCCTACGCCAACTAAAGGCTGGCGAGAGCGTGCTGACAAGGGTGAGGCAAGAGAAGAACAAACTTCAAGACGCCAATACCCAGCTGGGCGAGGAACTAAAGGATGTTCGTATTCAGCTGTCTGCTTCCGTAAAGGAGAATCGGCGACTTCGACGCGGCATTTTTAGTAAGTGCTTGAACGAATTCTCGAAAAAAAATCGGCGAAGAAGTCGATTGACAGAGCTATGTCTGTAGGTCTGCTGACAGGTCGTCCTGCAGAGGAAATGCCCGGTTCAACGGGGGACCTTCTTCCCGAGCTGTTGCAACTGCACGAATGAGTTCGGCAGGCAATGCAAGGCATCGTCCAGGCTATGTGGCCATCCCTCTCCGCGCCCGAAGGCCTTGGGGAGCTTGCAAAGAAGCTGGAGGGAGTGCGGCAGCGCTTCTGGTTGTGGAAGATCGGCCTGTCGTCAAGGTGCCAGGGAGGCCTGGGCCATGGTGAAGACTTGGTACACGAAGGCTGACCCGAACCACATGGCTGAGGTCGGCCCTATGGGTCCTGACGGAAAGGAGATCCCTGTCAGCTTGGTATATGGCCAGGTAGAGCTGGCTGCAAAGTATTCTCAACAGGACTGTAAATTAGACCGCCTGTTGGATGGTATTGAAGAAGAATATACCGAGTCAGATTGACTCTGTAATTTAAAATGACATGAAAAATGCCTTCTAGCTGGATTGTAGATCGTTTGTCATTGCGGACCTTTTCGCTTCGACCTCTGGACCCTATAGTCCATAGTGTGTCCGAATACCCTCTTGATTATGTAAGAACCGGGGCATGCATGGAGACAAGGCGTAGGGGTCATAATTGCTTTAGCAGACAAGTGCCCAACTAGTTATGTTATATTACATGGTTAGTAAGAAACATCTTCCAGGGAGAATAGTTCCGTTAGGGGTTCCTTTCCCTGGGAGGCATGCCCTAAAGTGCATGTCCGAACTGCTAAAAAAGAGCAGAAAAGCATCTGGGGGCAGATAAATAAACAAGAAAAATCATCTTTTAGTTCACCGACCGAATATTCCCTTAAGAACGCTAGCTTTCGGCTTCACCCAGTCTGAGGTACACATCCGGCTAACCCGGCAGTAACAATCGCAAAGGTGCTCCCTTTACCACCTAGCCGAACAAACGGGAACGTAGGGGTAAGCACAGGAGCCAGGCAACCCAGCTTGGCCAAAACTTAAGTCATATCGATGCATATAATGGTGTATAAAAGGTTCATGTTGAAGCGTCACACATGTTTTGGGCATGAGGCCCATTTATATAAACTTCTGATAAAGAAGCCCCCAGGTATGATGAGCGTGGGTGGTGCGTCAAGTATGTGCGAACAATGCGCAAGCAAGCCCCTAAGGGCTTGGGAGAGAAAAAAAGGTAGGGAGAAGGAGAGAAATGCCAGACAGCTAATGTGAAAAAAAAGAGGACAGAGGAAGGAGACGAACACGGAGTCCGGCGCTAGGCGTAGAATCATCGTAGGCGTGCTGTGTTCCATGGGTTCGGCTCGAGTCGGTTGTCCGATGCGTTTCGCAGACGGTACGCTCCACCAGTCAGTACTTGGTCGATTATGAAGGGACCCTCCCATTTGGGCTATAGTTTGTCCTTTTTCTTGTCCGGCAGGCGTAGAACTAGTTCGCCAACGTTGTAAGTTTTGGCCCGTACTTCTCTGCTTTGATATATTCGATCCTGCTGTTGATAGAATGCGGAACGAGCTTTTGCCACGTCGTGCTCCTCCTCCAATGCGTCCAAGCTGTCCTACCGATCGAGCTCGGCTTCTCTTTCTTCGTACATGCGCACTCGAGGTGAGTCATGGATTATGTCGCTGGGCAAAACTGCCTCTGCGCCGTATACCATAAAAAATGGTGTGAATCCGGTAGTGCGATTTGGCGTGGTCCGCAGCCCCCAGAGTACGGAGTCAAGCTCTTCTACCCAGTGCGTGTCGGATTCCTTGAGGGATCGCACTAGTCTAGGTTTGATGCTGCTCATAATAAGACCGTTGGCTCGTTCGACTTGACCGTTAGTTTGTGGGTGATAGACTGAAGCGTAGTCGAGCTTGATGCCCATGTTTTTGCACAAGAGTTTAACTTCGTCGGCCGTAAAGTTTGTGCCGTTGTCAGTTATGATGTTGTGGGGGACACCATAGCGGTGTACAACCCCGGATATGAAGTCTATCACCGGTCCGGATTCGGCTGTCTTTACAGGCTTGGCCTCTATCCATTTGGTGAATTTGTCCACCATAACCAGTAGATATTTTTTCTTGTGGGTTCCTCCTTTAAGGGGTCCAACCATGTCAAGCCCCCAGACCGCAAAAGGCCAGGTAATGGGTATGGTTTGTAGGGCGGTAGGCAGCATGTGGCTTTGATTAGCGAATAATTGGCAGCCGACGCATCGCTGCACTAAATCCTGAGTGTCTGCCCGGGCCGTCGGCCAATAAAATCCAGTACGGAAGGCCTTGCTTACAAGGGCCCGGGCTGCGGCGTGGTGCCCGCCGAGTCCGGCATGAATTTCTGCCAGAAGATTTCGCCCTTCTTCTTTGGAGATACACCTTTGAAGGACTCCGGTTGTGCTTTTCTTATAAAGCTCTCCCTCATGGACTTTGTAGGCTTTAGATCACCGTACTATGCAACGGGCCTCGTTTTGGTCCTCGAGAAGTTCCTGCCTAGTTAGGTAGGCTAGGAATGGTTCTGTCCACGGGGCAATGACTGCCATTATTGTGTGGGCTGACGGTGTTGCTTCGTTGAGGGGCAGTGTGGTTGTGTCCGGGTTGTTGTTTCCGGACTCCCCCTCCCATGATACGGATGGCTTGAAAAGCCTCTCTAGGAAGATGTTGGGAGGGACGGCGTCGCGCTTTGCGCCGATGCGTACCAACACGTCTGCTGCCTGTTTGTTCTCCCGGGCTATATGGTGAAATTCGAGCCCCTCAAACCGAGCGACATCTTTAAGACGGCGCTGCGATAAGCTGCCATTTTCGGATCCTTGGCGTCAAAGTCTCCATTTATTTGAGATATCGCGAGGTTTGAATCCCCGCGGACCTCTAAGCGCTGAATGCCCATGGAGACTGCCATCCGGAGGCCATGTAGAAGGGCCTCGTATTCGGCTGCGTTGTTGGAGTCCGTGTACATTATCTGAAGTACATACTGGACTATATCTCCTGTAGGGGACGTCAGGACAACGCCAGCCCCCAGGCCAGCCAACATTTTGGAGCCGTCGAAGTGCATGACCCAGTTGGAATATGCGCCGTACTCTTTAGGGAGTTCGGCTTCGGTCCATTCGGCGATGAAGTCAGCCAAAACCTGCGATTTGATGGCTCGCCGTGGCTTGTAAGTTATATCGAACGGAAGGAGCTCAATGGCCCATTTGGCAATCCGACCCGTTGCGTCGCGGTTGAACACTCTTGGAAACAGTGTCGCAGCTTCCGGGATGTCATGAACACCGCGTATGCTATCTTTTGATAATGCGGGTACCGTGACTTGCATGGAGTTAGGACGGTGGACACGTAGTAAACTGGTTTTTGGAGAGGAAACTTGTGTCCGTCCATTTCTCGTTCGATGACGAGCACCACACTTACAACTTGATGGGTTGCCGCCATGTATAATAGCATTGGTTCGCCCGTGTTGGGCGCGGCCAGGACCGGATTTGTTGCCAGTATGGCTTTGATTTCTTCGAGTCCGGCCGTGGCGGCATCCGTCCACTCGAAGTGTTCGGTGCGCCACAGGAGGCGATAAAGGGGTAATGCCTTTTCTCCTAAGCGGGAGATAAAGCGGCTTAGAGCCGCCATGCATCCAGTCAATTTTTGTGTTTGCTTGAGGTCTTTTGGGATATCCAACTGCGACAGAGCTTGGATCTTGGCTGGGTTTGCCTCAATTCCTCTACTGGATACAATGAAGCCCAAGAGCTTTCCGGCTGGTATGCCGAAAACGCATTTTTCTGGGTTGAGCTTGATGTCATATGCTCGGAGATTGTCGAATGTGAGCCTCAAGTCGTCTACTAGAGTTTCGACATGCTTGGATTTGATAACCATGTCATCTACATACGCTTCTACTGTTTTGCCGATCTAGTTGGCTAGACATGTCTGAATCATGCGCTGATATGTCGCACCGGCGTTTTTGAGCCCAAAGGGCATCCTGTTGAAGCAGAATGGGCCGTATGGGGTGATGAATGCGGTTGCGGCTTGGTATGACTCTGCCATCTTGATTTGGTGGTAGCCAGAGTATGCATCGAGGAAACACAATGAATCATGTCCTGCAGTGGCGTCGATGATTTGATCAATTCAGGGGAGGGGGAAGGGATCCTTTTGGTAGGCCTTATTTAGGTCTTTGAAATCAACGCATAGGCGCCAGGATTTGTACTTCTTTGGTACCATCACCAGGTTTGCCAGCCAATCCGGATGTTTTATATCTCTGATGAATCCGGCTTCCAGTAGTTTTGCTAGCTCCTCTCCCATGGCTTGTCTCTTGGGTTCGGAGAAACGCCGAAGAGTCTGCTTAACGGGCTTGAACCCTTTTAGGATGTTTAGGCTGTTCTCTTCCAGCCTGCGTGGGATTCCTGGCATGTCTGAAGGGTGCCAGGAGAAAATGTCCCAATTTTCTCGTAGGAATTCTCTGAGTGCAGCGTCTACATTAGGTCTAGGTGTGCCCCGATGGAGCCCGTTTTTGTGGTGTCCGTTGGATGGACTTGAAACTTGACTATTTCGTCTGCCGGCTTGAAGGAGGTGGACTTGGATCTCTTATCGAGTATCACGTCGTCCCTGTCCACCATGGAGCGCAACACGGTTAGTTCCTCATCCGCTAGGGCTTCAGATAATGCTTCGAGGGCCAGTGCGGTTGTCTTGTTTTCGGCGCGGAGCGCTATGTCCGGATCACTAGCAAGGGTGATAATTCCGTTGGGTCCGGGCATCTTAAGCTTCATGTACCCGTAATGGGGTATAGCTTGAAAAATTGTGAATGCTTCTCGCCCTAACAGAGCGTGGTATCCACTACTGAACGGGGCCACTTGAAATGTGACCTCCTCGGATCTGTAATTATCTGGCGTGCCGAACACCACGTCCAGTGTGATTTTCTCTGAATAGCATGCTTCTCGGCTGGGGATTATTCCTCTAAAGGTTGTGTTGCTTCGCTCAATGCGGCTCCAGTCTATTTCCATTTTTCGAAGTGTTTCCTCATAGACGAGGTTCAATCCGCTGCCACCGTCCATGAGTACCTTTGTAAGCCGGAAGCCGTCTACTATCGGACTGAGGACCAGTGCAGCTGGTGCTCGGGCTGGCCGGAATTTAGGTTCGTCACTGGCATTAAAAGTAATAGCCGTGTCACTCCATGGATTTATTGTTGCTACTTGGTAGACTTCGGCAAGGCTGCGGAGCGTTCACTTCCTTGCATTGTTTGATGTGAAAGTCTCGAAGACTGTTGACACCGTACTGGCATTTCTGGGGTGGTTCTCTGCGGATTCTGGAGTTAAAAGCTCCTCGCCACTCTTGGCCACCTGCTGGAGTATCCAACATGCTCTAAGGCTGTGAGTTGGTGCGACTTCCCCTGAACTATGAATTTTACAGGATCCATTGAGCCATCCCTCCAGTACGGTCCCATACCCTATAGAGGGTTTTTGCTTTTTGCGGTTTGGCTCAGGTGCCTGGCGATAATGCGCCCTTTTGCTTCGGACTGGGATTGTATTTAGGGTCGGATTGTCCCAGAATTTCGTTTCGGTTTTCCGAACGCTTTCTGTCGCACAATACTTTCGTACTATGGATGTCAAGTCGGCGAAGCATGTAATTTCGCGGCGAGTTATGGAGTTGAGGATTCCGATGTCCGTGCAGTTGTTACAGAAGAACGAAATTTCGTCCTCCTCATGGCAGTCCTTTATCCAGTTCATAACCAGGAGGAATCTGGCCCAGTAGTGATGTACTGTTTCCCCGGGCTCTTGCCGTATTTGGGATAAGTCCCTTATATCTGGGTGGGCGGGTGGATTTAAATCCGGAACCTCGCCCGATCTAAGACTCAGGGGCCAAGAGAATTCCGAATTCGGAAGCTTTTTTCTTGGACGTTGTTCAACGAGTCCGGCCTGCTGCCTGACTTTAGGTTCAGGGCTTGGGCGATGTCCTCCTCTCCACGGCTGTCCAGCTTGGAGGGGTCAGGAATCCGGACACATCTGGTCCTTAGGATGGGTGGGGATTCGCCACATTGTTCTTCCACCACTTCAACCTGGTGGGTGACCTGGGGAGAGCCGATCTCTCTCTGATTGGGTTTAAGCCCAATCTGGCCGTAATCTGTAGCGACTCCCAGGGCGGCGATGCGATCCAAGAGCTCATTTAGGGAAGAGAGCTCCATCGGATCTAACTGCTCGGTGAGTTCCGAGCTGATCTGGAGATTGTTTTTGATGACCCGAGAGGTCATCGCCGGCGCAACGGCCGAACAAGCGGTCATCAAAAAACTGCCTATCCGGAGAGTTTGGCCGACAGGCAAAGCTCCTTTAGCAACGGCACCATCTTTAAAGACGGGGTGCGGCATCCTTCCTGTCAATGACGACACAGAGGAACTCTCAATGAAAGCACCAATGTCGGTGTCAAAACCGGCGGATCTCGGGTAGGGGGTCCCGAACTGTGCGTCTAGGCGGATGGTAACAGGAGACGAGGAACACGATGTTTTTACCCAGGTTCGGGCCCTCTCGGCGGAGGTAAAACCCTACTCCTACTTTATTAATATTGATGGTATGGGTATTACAAGAGTTGATCTACCACGAGATCAGAGAGGCTAAACCCTAGAAGCTAGCCTATGGTATGATTGTTGTTCGTCCTACGGACTAAAACTCTCCGGTTTATATAGACACCGGAGAGGGCTAGGGTTATGCAGAGTCGGTTACAATGGGAGGAGATCTTCATATCGTATCGCCAAGCTTGCCTTCCACGCCAAGGAAAGTCCCATCCGGACATGAGACGAGGTCTTCAATCTTGTATCTTGATATTCCGGGAGTTCGGCCAAAGGTCATAGTCCAGCCATCCGGACACCCCCTAATCCAGGACTCCCTCAGAGGTCTTATACCTCTGACATGGGCACGAGCCTGAAATCCCAATTTCAGCCCTCGAAACATCTCATATGTTCCGCGACATTTCAAAATGTCTTTGGTGCCTCATTTCTAAACCATTTAACATTACCCACTGAACTATCACGTAGTCATCAAAACGTGTATGTCAGATGTTCGCAACATCCACAAACAACGTTCGAGGTTCAGCACACCGAGCTGTGCATTAAGGACATAAGCCTTCTACGAAGCAACGAGGACAATCCTCAGTTTACGGACCCAATCCGCATAATTGCTACTATCAACTTTCAACTAAATTTTCTCTAGGAACATATCTAAAACAGTAGAACTAAAGCGTGAGCTATGACATAAATTGCAAAAACCTTTTGACTATGTTAAGGATAATTAAGTTCATCTTATGAACTCCCACTCAGATAGACATCCCTCTAGTCATCTAAGTGATACATGATCTGAGTCAACTAGGCCGTGTCCGATCATCACGTGATACGGACTAGTAATCATCGGTGAACATCTTCATGTTGACCGTATCTACTATACGACTCATGCTCGACCTTTTGGTCTCTTGTGTTCCGAGGCCATGTCTGTACATGCTAGGCTCGTCAAGTCAACCTAAGTGTTTCGCGTGTGTAAATCTGGCTTACACCCATTGTATGTGAATGTTAGAATCTATCACACCCGATCATCATGTGGTGCTTCGAAACAACGAACTTTCACAATGGTGCACAGTTAGGGGAACACTTTCTTGAAATTTTAATGTGGGATCATCTTATTTAAGCTACCGTCGTTCTAAGCAAATAAGATGTAAAACATGATAAACATCACATGCAATCAAAAAGTGACATGATATGGCCAATATCATTTTGCTCCTTTTGATCTCCATCTTCGGGGCTCCATGATCATTATCGTCACCGGCATGACACCATGATCTCCATCATCATGATCTCCATCATCGTATCTCCATGAAGTTGTCTCGCCAACTTTTACTTCTACTACTATGGCTAATGGTTTAGCAATAAAGTAAAGTAATTACATGGCGTTGTTCAATGACACGCAGGCCATACAATAAATTAAGACAACTCCTATGGCTCCTGCAGGTTGTCATACTCATCGACATGCAAGTCGTGATTCCTATTACAAGAACATGATCAATCTCATACATCACATATCATTCATCACATTCTTTTGGCCATATCACATCACATAGCATACCCTACAAAAACAAGTTAGACGTCCTCTAATTGTTGTTTGCATGTTTTACGTGGCTGCTATGGGTTTCTAGCAAGAACGTTTCTTACCTACGCAAAAACCACAACGTGATATGCCAATTGCTATTTACCCTTCATAAGGACCCTTTTCATCGAATCCGATCCGACTAAAGTGGGAGAGACTGGCACCGGCTAGCCACCTTATGCAACAAGTGCATGTCAGTCGGTGGAACCTATCTCACGTAAGTGTACGTGTAAGGTCGGTCCAGGCCGCTTCATCCCACAATACCGTCAAAACAAGATTGGACTAGTAACGGTAAGCATATTGAACAAAATCAACACCCACAACTACTTTGTGTTCTACTCGTGCATACAATCTACGCAATAGACCTAGCTCTGATACCACTGTTGGGGAACGTAGCAGAAATTCAAAATTTTTCCTACGAGTCACCAAGATCTATCTATGGAGAGACTAGCAACGAGAGAGAGGAGAGTGCATCTACATACCCTTGTAGATCGCTAAGCGGAAGCGTTCAAGAGAACGGGGTTGAGGGAGTCGTACTCGTCGTGATCCAAATCACCGGAGATCCTAGTGCCGAACGGATGGCACCTCCGCGTTCAACACACGTACAGCCCGGTGACGTCTCCCATGCCTTGATCCAGCAAGGAGAGAGGGAGAGGTTGGGGAAGACTCCGTCCAGCAGCAGCACAATGGCATGGTGGTGATGGAGGAGCGTGGTATTCCAGCAGGGCTTCGCCAAGCACCGCGAGAGATGAGGAGGGAGAGAGGTAGGGCTGCGCTAGGGAGAGGTGGAAACTCTTGTGTATGGCAGCCCCAAAACCTCAAGTATATATAGGGGGAGAGGGAGGGGGCTGCGCCCCCTCTAGGGTTCCTACCCCAAGGGGTGCGGCAGCCCAAAACCCATCTAGGGTGGCGGCCAAGGGGGGGGGGGAGAGGGGGAAACTTGCCCCCCCAAGTAAGGTGGAGGCGCCCCCTCCCCAAACCCTAGGCGCCTTGGGCCCTGGTGGGGGGGCGCACCAGCCCACCTGGGACTGGTCCCCTCCCACACTTGGCCCATGCTGCCCTCTAGGGCCGATGGCCCCACTTGGTGGACCCCCGGGACCCTCCCGGTGGTCCCGGTACGTTACCGATAGCACCGGAAACTTTTCCGGTGACCAAAACAGGACTTCCCATATATACATCTTTACCTCCGGACCATTCTGGAACTCCTCGTGACGTTCGGGATCTCATCTGGGACTCCTAAAAACATTCGGTAACCACGTATATCTATTCCCTATAACCCCAGCGTCATCGAACCTTAAATGTGTAGACACTACGGGTTCGGGAACCATGCAGACATGACCGAGACATTCTCCGATCAATAACCAACAGCGGGATCTGGATACCCATGTTGGCTCCCACATGTTCCACGATGATCTCATCGGATGAACCACGATGTCAAGGACTCAATCAATCCCGTATTCAATTCCCTTTGTCTAGCGGTATTGTACTTGCCCGAGATTCGATCGTCGGTATCCCGATACCTTGTTCAATCTCGTTACCGACAAGTCTCTTTACTCGTTCTGTAACACATCATCCCGTGATCAACCCCTTGGTCACATTGTGCACATTATGATGATGTCCTACCGAGTGGGCCCAGAGATACCTTTCCGTTACATGGAGTGACAAATCCCAGTCTCGATTCGTGCCAACCCAACAGACACTTTCGGAGATACCCGTAGTGCACCTTTATAGCCACCCAGTTATGTCGTGACGTTTGGTACACCCAAAGCATTCCTACGGTATCCGGGAGTTTCACAATCTCATGGTCTAAGGAAATGATACTTGACATTAGAAAAGCTCTAGCATACGAACTACACGATCTTTGTGCTAGGCTTAGGATTGGGTCTTGTCCATCGCATCATTCTCCTAATGATGTGATCCCGTTATCAACGACATCCAATGTCCATGGTCAGGAAATCATAACCATCTATTGATCAACGAGCTAGTCAACTAGAGGCTTACTAGGGACATGGTGTTGTCTATGTACCTACACATGTATCTGAGTTTCCTATCAATACAATTATATCATGGATAATAAACGATTATCATGAACAAGGAAATATAATAATACTAACTAATTTATTATTGCCTCTAGGGCATATTTCCAACACATACCTGGCATGCCGAGGGAAGGGACTCGTGTCGGAGGTCCAACGAACCAAGGTGGGGTCAATAATGGATGGATGGTGTGGGTGAACCTGGCAAACGGTGCATGGTTTGAGTGAAGTTGGCTAGGTGTGCATGGATGGGGGCTAGATGGCTAATGAGTGTGCATGTGTCTTGTGTACATTGTCAAGGTTGACCGGTGAGTGTCTACTTGGCCGCGTGTGCATGAATGATGTGGGTCTAGTTGGCATGCGGCGCACGGGACGAGCCTTGGTTGCTAGGGTCCACATCTTGCGGCACAGAGTTCTGAAGCAGATGAAGGGGCAGGCCCTGCACACCGTTCATAGGACAGACTCATTTCCTCTCAATGGACAATGGCTCCGAGGCGGCCCTTCTCTTTGGTGGCACATGGCCCATATATATGGACCAAAGAGCTTAGCATGTGATTGTTACCCCATTCCCTGCTATGATTTCATGTGGCCGCGGTATAGATCGTGAATTCCCGATGATACTACCCTAGAAATGCAGCAACTGTCCCGAATATGGCACGAGGGACCCAAGAAAGGCCGGGACCTAGCATGCGCGTTTGGATTGTTCTCCGTTGACCCGAGAGAAAGCACCGATGAAAATGGAGGAACGGGCATGCACCCAGTGCGCAAACCGGATGCGTTACCTCAAGGTAGCTAGATCCAAATCATGCACCCCCGCCATCTAGACTCACGTGGCGCACCACTTACGCATTAGACCCACACCACTTACACCGGCCCCAAGCCAACCATTCCCCCCGGGTAGACTCATATGTCGCACACCACAAAATAGCAAGGTTTCTGTTAAATAATAATTTCCTTAATTACAATAAGGTACATTTTGTAACCACACAAAATTCTTACCTTCCCTTGAAAAAAAGAATTCTTCTCTCACGATCACGATGGCCTCACCCTATAATCTAGGAGTCGATCCAATTAATATCCCCACGGGGGCCAAGTTGCAGGCAGTAGATATTTTTTGTTGGTTGCAAATTTCTCTCCAAAACGGTTTATTATGAGAAAATCATCTTATATTTTTTTACTTCCAAAGACATGTGGCGACAAAAGCATGGAACAAAATCATAGGAGGCACGGTTGAATACGTGCACATGCTGTCTTTTTCTACTACAACTGGACTTGTTGGCAAATTGCATGTGCACGTGTCATGTTTCAATTTAACTTGAAAATTATGTTGTACACATTTACATAGGCGATCAAATTGTTGTTTTTATATGTTAATAATCCCTAAATATTGACCACATGACACATGTGGTAAGCAATCCAAACAATTCGAAAAAAATCCCTAAATATTGAATTTAAGCATGCACCTAGAAATTATCAGTCATAGAACCAACAACTCTTTCGTAGAGATTAAGGTACTTCCACATTAAATCTAATACAATAAATTCAAAGGATCAACTTAATACATTAACATCACATAAGGATGTAGCCCAGGAATCCAACGAGTAGAGAGAAAAGGAGGAACAAAAGCTGGAAGAAGAAGGATCAGCCAGCAGCAGCGCCATCAGCCTCCTAGCCTCACAACTCCAGGTCTCTAGCCTTGTGAACTCCAGTTTTTTTTCTGCGAAACACAAATGGCAAAGTTGCTGTTACAGGTTAGGACTTAGTGAAAATTACAGTTATGCTGAAAGAGTTATAATGACAAACAATGTTGACATGATGGTTACAACAAGCAAACAAAACCAAGCTCACAAGTGCAACTTACTTTTAACATCAATCAATTATATTAACATGGCCACTTTAGAGCAAGATTTTACAATGCAACATAAACTTGTCATAGCAACAAAAGGCATGGCATGAAAGTATCGACAACATAATGCAAATAATTTTTAGGAAGCATGGCCATAGGAGTTATATTTTTAGTGGCAACCTTCAAGCAAAGTTGCATAGTTTTATAACAGAAAGGGCTGCTGTTATTGGTAGAGGCACACTGAGGTTGGCTAGTCATCGAGGATGACTAGTGGGCCAGGGGCCACATGACTGGGAGCATTTGTGTGTGCGTGACTGCCGTGGGACCCGGATGTCAGTGGCTTACTTTGAAAACGAAAGGGAGGTTTATAGTTTAGTGGAAACCATCAAGCAAATTTGCAAAGTTTTATAGCTGACAGATTTATACTTGCTGAGATGCATAGAGTAAAATGATGGCATGTTGGAGGCAATAAATAAATATGCTACATGGCTTGTCATGGCATCTAATTGCACAAAATGCTAGTACAAATCATGAAGAACAAGACATACAACATGAGCATCTCCATAAGAGCTGGTAGCTCTACCAAAAAGCAATCAACAACTCAAAAAAAAGGTTCGAATATAGTATCAAGCACTTAATAATAGAAAGACACATAACAAATTTTTGGAGTAGAAGTGCAGGTGAACATCAAATACTACCACTACAACAGTACAAATTTAGCCTAGGGTTCATATACATCATAATCCAGCCCCCAAAAGCATGTACTCAATCACTACCACCACAACTGTAAGCACGAGCAGTATGAAGATTAGGAGTGGGCAAGCTTACTCTAAACAACGGTACCGCCGCCATTCAGACGAGGGGAGCGGCGAGGGAAGCATGGAGAATGGCGGGGAAGCGATGTCGCGACCACTGTCCTCCTCCTCTTGCGCTTCAGAGTCATCTCCGACTCGGTTGGAGGCTCCACAATCTGCAACAGCACCTCGTGCACCGCGGGTTCCTGATCCAGTGGATACTCTACCCTGGATCTGAACACCCACCACCTGTGCTTGTCCCACGGGCTGGACGAATTAGCCTACTCCATCACCCACAGGAGGATCTCGATGTGGTGCCTCGGTTGTGCGGGCAGGGGGAAAAGCTTTTTCTTCTCCATGGATGTCATTTCCCTCAAAGTGGCCTTTGCCGTCCAGTTCAACTGCATTATGTTGTTAAACCAAGAACGGATCTCCATCAACCTGGCCATCTTGACCTGGTCACCGCCGGCGATCTCCACGAAGTCGGCGTTCTCGCCGTCGGCGATCTCCATGAAGTCGGCATTCTCGCCGCCGGTGATCTGTTCCTCCATCGAGGTTCTTGCATGGATGGAAGAAGGGGGTGGGATGTGGAAGAGGAGATGAGCAAAGTTGCGGCCGCGAGAAGGAGGAGAAGGAGAGGGAGGAGATGTTGCGGTTGTAATGGCGATGGGTGAGGGGAAGGACGACGGTGGCGGCGGTTCTGCATTGGATGAGAGGGGCGACGCGTGATTGTTTTCTTCCTATGACTTTTTTTTTCGAAACAATTTTTTCCTATGACTAAAATGCCAGAGATTAAAACGGTTCCAAAAAAGCCCAACCATTGTAGAACTTTGTATAATATAAATATAGATAATTCGGGCCAACCAAAGCCTACAACATGAATAAATATAGTACGCTTACAACTTAAATAACACCAAGACAAATATAGATAGATAGATTTTTTAGCTAAAAAAGATAGATAGATAGATAGATGGCCGCCGCTTCTCCACCAGGCTCCTCCTTGCTCCTCCTCCGGGCGCCCTTCACTGCTCCTCCGCGGTGTTGTTGATGGGGTACGATAGAGTGTGCATGCGCTCGTCGGTGGGGAAGACGTTGTCGTAGTTCGTGAAGATGTTATGGGTGGTGAAAGCTATGAACTCGCAGCCACACCAGAACACGCGGCCGAGGAGGTAGAACGCGTCGAAGGGGTTGGTGAAGTGGGAAGGATAGCAACCACAACCCATTGTGGATGATCTCCTCGACTCGGTACATCCTTGCAGATCCCCGAGGGAGGTGCCCGTAGCTGGTCCCAAGGAAGAAGTTGATGACCCCCCTTGCGCCCCTCCATCGCCCACACACGAAGGGTGCTCTCGACGTACACCCCGGCGGGGTAGAGCATCTTCAGCACGGTGGGGGGGGAGCGGTAGGTTGGCCTGGTGTACTGCATGGCTGCGGCGGGCTGGTTCTTGGGGCTGTTTGTGGTGAAGAAGAAGAAGGGCAGGCGCAAAATGCAGGTGGGAGAGTATGGGAGATGGATGAAGGGTGTGAGAGGAAGAGGAACATGATAGGTGGCTTAAATAGCCACCGTGGCAGTAATGGGGTCTAATGTGAACAAATTTTCCACCTACCGCGGCATCGGGAGTGTACACGCGTGGGAAACTGTAGTGTGATTCAAAACGCGAAGTTTAAGTGCTGCCCTATGTGTCGTCGGTCGGGTCAACCAGGGACGGCTCTGCGGCGCGTGCTCCTTTGCGTATGTGCACGCATGCAACATAGGCTGAAGCGGATGCAGGCATGCAACCGCATGCAACGTAGGCTCGCTCGGGTGCATGCAACGGCGGCGGACATTGCTCGGTCCAACGGGTGGGCTTCTTTACACAGCCCAATGACACGCATGCATGGCAGCCCACCCTTGAGCGCAGAAAAAAAACAGGCACAGAAAAAAACGTAAGTATTATATGATTTATGGACGCGAAAGCCCTAGATAATCCTTACAACGTCAAAAAGCTACAAAACTTGGCAATGATGCTAGTCATATAGGTACAAGGTTGTTGGTCCACTTCAAGGATGTCGACAAAAACATGCTTCGAGACGGACCCTACCCGTCCCGAAAGGCCTCCCATGAAGCAGGTTCAGAATGACATCGAATTTTGCCAGGATGTAAGTCCAATGATATCAACACTTGTTCATGTTGGCTAATGTGGCACTGAGCGTCGAAGGAGATAAAGATTGATACTTGTCATGTGGGCCCATATTTTTTTTACATTTGGTGTCGATAGAACACAAAAAACAAACATGACTATATGCTTTTAGGTCTTCACCCTCCCCAATTTGTTGGCCAACTCAGCAGGTTTTGCCTTAAGATGCCACCTCTTTCTGTAAGCTGCAATTGCTGTGGTTTTGTAATGCTGGTTCTCTTTCCTGCAGAACGGGCATTTATAGCGACCGTTACGCCGGTACACAATCTTTGCAGCCATGAGCCACTTGAAGATTTTCTTTCTGAAAGATTCCCTCAGCTGTAGGTAGTTCTCCCATTCTTCCAAATCTGCAATCTGGTATTAGAAGAAAAACGATCTCATGCCAAAGAATTGTACATTATATCAAAGGCAGGCATATATGGATTGTTTTTTCTTTGTATTGGTTTCCTAAAACTTTCGTTATATGAAAGACAGGCATAAAAATGGAATACAAATGATCCATTCATCTAAATTTACAAACCCTAAGACTGATAACCGTACAATTAATAAAAAAAAGGCAAACAGTACGATTGTTTATACGAATAGCAACGAATAACAAGAGAGCAATTTCTGGGGTTAACCTCGAGAAGGCAAATTCTAGGGTTAATATCTGCAGACACTAACCGATTCATCGTCGTTGGTGCTGTGTTGGACCAGCTGCGGCTGTGAATTGGCGGCGACAATGTCCTTGTCGACCAGTTCCTTAATGGGGTCCACATCCGCCGCACGGAGCGCACCAGCCACGCCCCCTCCCCCGGTAGTTAGGATCATCCTCGCCGGCAAGAATGTGGGCTTTTTGGCGGCGGCGAGTAGTGGGCGACGATGAAGACGTGGGTGGATAGGTAGAGGTGATCGAACGCTGGAGGCGGGAGCGAGATTTGTGGAGTGAAAATTCAATTTGTTTGGGAGAGAGAGGTCAAGGCCGCGCACAATTCGCCACTTTTGAAATTTAGGTAGAAACATGCACGTATACGGCATCGTGCACATCCAGAGATTTGCCCGAACCAACCAATCAACCAACCAAGCAAAAGAAAGAGTGCACAATATCAGTCCACAAACGTGGCAACATAAACCGAACACCAAAATAGTGTGTTAAAAAACAGCAAAATAGGAGGGACATTTTGTTTTGTTTTGCGCAGTACTACTAAATACTAGAAGGGAGAACTACTGAAAAAATACTACTAGAAGGGATAGTTGGCACATTTAATTTCACATGGCATCTAGCTTTTTTGTTAACGCTAGCTATGTACCGATTAGGTAAAATGAATGGATAATTATAAAACCCTAGCTATTATCGAGGTCGAGGAGGAGGAGGCACAGGCGCGCGACGACGTCAAGGGGCAGACTCCGACGCAGAGCGAGGGCAGGGCCTCCGGCGAGGGCGAGGGCAGGGGCTCCGACGGAGGCAACGAGGGGGAGAAGAGAGAGTGCGGAATTGGGGGAGGAAGCAGAGGAGAGGGAAGCTCGCACGGGGGGTTAGGTGAAAATAGATTTTTTTGCGAAAAAACTTCCAATCTATTCATCTCCAATCATGACAGTACAACGAACACCAGAAATAAAAATTACATCCAGATCCGTAGACCACCTAGCGGCGACTACAAGCACTGAAGCGAGCCGAAGGCGCACCACCGTCATCACCCCTCCATCGCCGGAGTCGGGCCCAACTTGTTGTAGTAGACAGTTGGGAATTCGTCGTGCTAAGGCCCCATAGGACCAGTGCACCAGAACAGCAACCGCCATGGATGAAAAATAACGTAGCTTGGAAGGATTCAACCCGAAGACACATGAACGTAGACGAACAACGACGAGATCCGAGCAAATCAACCAAAGATAGATCCACCGGAGACACACCTCCACACGCCCACCAACGATGCTAGATGCACCGCCGGAACGGGGGCTAGGCAGGGAGACCTTTATTCCATCTTCAGGGAGTCGCCGCCGTCTCGCCTTCCTAAGCATGACATAAACCCTAACAAGACAGGAAAAAACGACTGAAAACGGAGCCTTCCCGCCGGCCCTTGGCAGGATCCACCGCGCCCCATGGCCCTAGGGCCACCGGAGACGAGGCGGACCTGCGGCGGCGCCAGCGAGAGGGAGAAACCCTAGCTTTCTTTCTTGAAGGTGAAAATAGATTTAACAGTAGCTTGCGGATAGAAAACGCGCTGCTGCTAAAATCCGTAGTACTAGCGCGGTTTTTAGAAGGGCGCTACTACTATACCTAGCATGTCGGATACGGTGTGGAAATTATAGTACTAGCGCGTTTTGTTCCCGCCGCGCTACTGCTAACAGGATAACAGTAGCGCCCTTTGGTCCATTTATGCCCCGCACTCCTTTCACAGGCCGTACACATTCTCTCTCGATGGCTTGATCCGACATGCGATATGGCCCCATTTGCACACAGCCTATGTGAGGGCCGATGCATGCCGCTCTCGATGTTTCACCACACCCTCTAGGGGTTGTATGATGACACCATGCCAGGTCCCGTGAATTTTTAGCCCCTCACGAATTTGCATTGATTATAACGACAGCAGCCGGGCATCATAGCCCTAGATTGCATGCGTCGAGGCCACGCCTCCCGTTGGTAACATATGGCACATATATGGACCAAAGAGCTTAACACGGGGCACTCATCCCATTCCCTGCTATGATTTCATGTGGCCGCGTAAGATCTTGAACTTTCGAGGTTACAACCATAGAAATGCGGTAAATGGCCCGAATATGCAAGGGATGGAGGGGGGTGGGGGCGAGAAAGGCCACTCAATTACCTACCCACATTATTGAAGTTTGTTTTATCGGGAAAGAAACAATTATAAATAAGTAATTTTTAGCACTTATTAATACCAATTTTATAATTTGACATTTTAAGGTGCATTTTTTTCTCTAAAACAAAGGTGTTGTAAACGCAGAAAAGTCCTCCTTGAGCCTCTCACCATCACGTTCACGTTGAACTCACCCAAAAAGGATTTCCCTATTTTTTATGATTTTCCTTTGTTTTTGTTTTTTAGACAAAAGGATTTTCCTTTGTGTTTTTTTATTAGTAACATAGGGTTTTACTTTGTGACAGGTAAGCGGCCTATTGGCCTGTTTGGTTGTTTCTTTACGAACTGGACCCATGGACCGGTCCGTGTCATCACCCTCATCGCCGACACACCCCCACCCCCCTCATCCCCACCCTCCCCACAAACCACCCCGCCGCCGCTCTCGACGGTTGGAGCAGAAGAGCGCAGAGTGAGATTGGGAGGCCGCCAGCAAGCACCTAGCGACTACCGGCGACTAGGTGAAGTAAGAAACCCTAACTTGTAATCTTCGACTTCTTTGTTCCTTGCCATGTTGCCGTTTCAGGAGTTGGATATGGTTTTCAAAGTTGGAGATTAAATAGTTAGGATTTTCAGTCGGAGGTTAGATGGAAGGCGATGCAGAGATTGAAGGAAGTTTTCTACATCGGTAGCTTGCTCGGTAATTTTTTTCCTAGGGTTTCAGTATTCCAGGGTTTTCATAACAATGAGCAAGTGCAGATGCATAGCACAATAGCAGCAAATATCAGCAAACAGTTCTTTAAAAACTTAGATTTTTTTTGGCATTGTGCAGTGGCGAATCCAGGAAGAAACCGGAGGGTGTGCCCAAAACTTGTAAGCTGGGCTAGTGGATTAAATTCCTTTTACGCCGAAATTAGGTTGGGTACACAGGATAAAGAGGAACTTTTGGCACTTTTTTCCCTAACTAAAATACATCAGGTTGTCTTTGGGATGAAAAGAAACAAAAGCCCAGGCCCTGATGGGTTCCCTGATGATTTTTATCAAGATTTCTGGGAAGTGGTTAAGTGGGATCTGAAAGCCCTAGTGGACAGTTTTGCAAAAGGGAAATCAATATTGCTAGACTTAATAATGGCATAATCACTTTGGTCCCAAAAACGAATGATGCTAAACAAACTCAGAAATTTATACCTATTTGTCTTTTAAATTTCAGTTTTAAAATCATTACTAAAGTATTGATGAATAGGCTGGCTAAATGTGTGGCCCCTGTGATCTCCAGAACCCAAACTGCCTTTATCAAGGGCAGATATATAATGGAGGGGGTGGTAATACTACATGAGGCCTTGAATTCCTTCCACAAGAATAAAGAAGATGCCCTAATATTCAAAGTAGATTTTGAGAAGGCATATGACAAAATAAAATGGCTCTTTGTTTTCAAATGTTAAAAATGAGAGGATTTCCTGATAAATGGTGTGACTGGGTAATGGAAACTATGAGAGGGGGGCATGTTGGAGTTAGAGTGAATGATGAAATTGGTCCATATTTTAAAACTTTTAAAGGTTTAAGGCAAGGAGATGCTATGTCACCTTTTACTATTTGACATAGCTGCTGATGCCTTAGCCATTCTAATGAATAATGCTCTGAAACATGATCTGGTTAAAGGGGTGTTAAGTAAAGGAGAAGACAAGGGGATTAATATGCTACAATATGCTGATGACACTATATTCTTGATCAAAGATGAGGTGGAAAGTGTAAAAAATCTCAAATTCATTCTAGGGACTTTTGAGCAAATGTCTGGGCTCAAAATCAATTTCCATAAAAGTGAATTGTTGCTATTTGGCAAGGCCAAAGAGAAACAAAGGATATATCAAGAAATTCTGACATGTAAGGCAGCCATTAACTTGTAGTTCTAGATTGCAAGTCAACTAAACACTACCTCAGTTGTGCTGCAGAGGAGAAGGGGCCAATGCCGCGCGTCGACGCTAGGGGTGAGCCCATGATGCCGGTCGAGGATCAAGAGAAGGGCATGTCTGAACAAGCTGTGGTGCGGCGGGCACGCGCTGTGTTGCGGGGTTATGAGGAGTGGAGGGCGAGCCACCCGCGCGGTTCAATAGTATGATTGTTGATTACCGATGCAATACCTTTGTTGATTATACTGTATGATTGTTGCCTAGTGTGTTTACATTCATAAGCCCATTTCTTAAATTCTCATCCTTTGCTTTTCTTCATTTTATTTTGTTTAGTGCATAACCTGTCGACAGGACTGCAACAGGCCTGATTCTGATGGGTTGACATTTACCATCAGGCTAGATGGGGACACTTCAGCTGTGGTATAAACAACCATGTCAATTTTTAATTGTATTGTGTTTGTTCCCCTCTACTTTGAAGATTAACAAAATGTAGGAAATAGATAGCAACTTAATTCTACATCTACATATCGTGCCATGCTACACATGGCACCAGTTCAGCGCCATCCCAGACAGTTCATTGCTTTTTCAAGCGAGAGGGAGCCGCACGTATGATTTTGGCATGTACAAAGGGAATTCAAGGGCGATCATCGGTGGTGAAAACTGGTGCAGGTTTGTTGAAGACTTCGACCTGTGAGAAGGCGACCTTGTCTCCTTCGATTTGACTGAAGACATTCCTATGGTATACTGCTGCAACCTGCCAAGGACATGCGATCAAAACAAAGAGCATAATCCTCTAGAATCAGCTGTCATAACAAAGGGAATTAATCTGACGAAGCAAGAGGAGCATAACCTACATGACCTTTTGGTGATGAAGAAAGGTTATATAGGTGTATTCTTTGTCCACCGCTTCACCAAGTCGAACATAGCAGGAAAGACGATGGTATGTTTTTGGTGTACTAGTATTTTTTATTTTGTATGCAATTTTCTTTGTTTTTTCATGGAGAGAAAGATTAATGATATGCTATTGTAGCTGAAACCAGTGAATACACTGATGTGTGTTTTTGCATATCCTTTTGTTTCCCATAACTGAAGATCCTTATGTAATATATGTAGATGTAGCTGAAGATCCTTTTGTTTACTGCTCCTTCACATATTTGATAATTTTTCTTCCTATGATGGTGCATACAGAGATTACCGGCGAAAGTTGTCGATGCCCTGAAGACCCTAGGAGATGGGGAGATACCGGGAGATGGGCTTGCTGGCATTCGGCTGTGCAATGACAGTTTCATGCCGGTCAAGTACCACAAGTGTGATGATAGCCGCATCATCTTCGGCAAGGGATGGAGTGATTTTGTTGACAGTGAAGAGCTCAAGGTTCATAAAGCCATTCTTTTTCGGTTTCAAGACCACCACCCGTGAAGATCTTCAGATTGAGGTGGTTATGAACATGCTGACCGAGGAGCCACAAAAGTAGCACGACAACGCAAAAGTGTCCTTTACACTAGGTATGGTACGAAAACTATGTTGATAGCCATTATGCATCTATGGGGTTACGTCTTCATTCTGTCTTGGGTGATGATGACTATGAGAGGAGGACATGTTGCATTTAGAGTAAATGCTAGGATTGGGTCCTATTCAGGACTCAAAATAGGGCTTTCACAGGTGGTTGCTTTATTGGCTGCTGTTTCCCTGGCTATAATCATGAACGATGGTAATGCAAATGGAATCTTTAAAGGGGTTTTATTAATAATTTAAATTATAGAGTTAAGATGGTAGAACTACCTATCAGTGTTTGCATTGGACATGCGGGAAGGGCATCATTTGTGTTCTTCACTCTTTGGTAATGCAGGAATAATGTGAGATTACAAAATAAATGGTATAGTGATCTTATGATTCTTGTTTAGCTAATTTGCTTGTTGATCATGGGATGGTCTATATTGCAGATGAAGGTGATAAACAAAGAGGTGCTGATGGTCTACATGCGCAGGCTAGAGCATGTAGCAGGTGAATTGTACAGTTCATCGCAAGTGTGGAGTCACAGGGTACTGCGGTGTCGCCTGCGCATCTCTCAACTATATTTTCTGTCCTTTGCCGTAGTCTTATTTTTTGGACCTTGATATTAAGTCTGGCTGGGTTTGCTACCATGTATGATTTGTGCTGCTAGTTGATTACTTTAGTTTCTAGCTGTAGTTTGTATCAGGGGCTTCAAAGACCATGTGATTTCTGTTAATGGAAAATCAGGGGGGCGACCCTTCTTTTGATTAAAAAAATATGAACTTTCTCTATGCAATTAAAAAATAATTTTTCTCTATTCAAACCGAGTTGAGAACAGTATTCATTATAAATCTGAAATAATTTTTTGGTAAAAATGGCTATCGCATTCTGTATCATAGCTAGCGAAACCGAAACAAAATAAACGTCTTAAGTATAATATCTCTTGAACGCGGATCAAATTAGTCAAGACAGCTAGAATAAAGGATGATTCAACTTGCAGGAAATTTGAACTTACGACTTACTAGCAGTATAATAAAGTTTACAGACTATCAGCTAGATAAATAGAAGAAACAGTTTAGTTTGATTCATTCTTCCTTCCGGACTTCCTCGACCGCCTAGATGGTTTGGCGAGATGCTGGCGCAGACTCTCGAACCCCTTTTGGAAGTTCACCAGTCGCCTGTATACATTGTAGGTGGCAAACGCGTCCCTGGAAGCATAATAGATGTTCTTCAAGGGCAAGGGCGCTTCTGCCCATATATGGTGGTCATCTTCTGTGATAGCATCCTTCATCTTGTTGTAGCTATGGTGGATGATGGAACCAGCATAGTCAGACAAGCCATACTTCGGCTTAATCGTCACTGGATCAGGCACGCTCCACAAATTCTGGATATCCACAAAGTTTCGTACCACCAGACCAACACGCTTGAGTTTTTTCTCGTCATTGTTGATGTCCACCCCAACAAAGGTGTACTCCTCGTCGAGCAGGAAGGCGGCAAGCAGGTCACAGTGCTCATCGGCAATGCTTATGTGGTACACGAGGACATAGATGCCAACGCATAACTGGAGCACGGCAGCCGTCTGTGTTGGACCACGAGGCCAGGTGAACTCCACATCCAGTGCAACTATCTTCTGGTCGTCGTTCTGCAGCCAGTATTTGAATCTGCGAATGCAGTACTCAACACTGCTAGCCTTGTTCATGTACTTCACAAAAATTACGGTATTTACATCTGCCCTGACAGCATAATCTTTGATGAATGCCATGCCGAAGGACTGTAATTGATGAAACCAGTATAAGACATGAATCATGACAATAACATGATAACACTAAGCCGAGATGAAAGATAGTATAGTAATTCTGGCACTATTGAAAGTTTATGTAAACAAGTGCATGAACAATTTAAACTGAACATGCACTCCCTCTATAAAGAAATCACTAAAGTAGTGAGCCAAAAGTTGTTATATTTCCTTGCAGAGGGAGTATATGCGAATTAACAATGAAAATTTACGCTCTTGAAATATTTATCTAAACAACTGCATCAACAATCAAGAATAAATATGTATCTATGAATTGTTCATCGCCCATGCAGATGAATCTGTGTGTACAAACTAAAGAAGCAGGAGAAAAACAATAAATTGACAAGACAACAGACTAGATGTTGCATGCAGATGAATCTGTGTGCAAAATTCTCATAAGGCAACGGACTACATGTTGAAGGCAGTTGAATCTGTGCGCACAAAATAAAGAAGCAGGAGAACAAGAAATTGACAAGAAGAAGGCCATCGTATGTGCTGATACTGGAGAACTACTAACAAAATTGACAGGAAGGAGAACTCACCGTTCCAGAAGCCAGATTGTTGGGAGAGTGGGCGACGCAGAGGAAGAGGGAATCGAGAGGACGCAGAGGCATATGAAGCGTTTTTGAAGAGTCGTGGCAGTGAGGACGAAGCGCCCTCGCGCATGCCCGTCCTAAATAATTGGGACGGGGCTCGTCCCGCCTGTTGGAGTCCTCCCGCCTGTTGGAGTCCTTGCTTTCTTTCTTATGTTCTCATTTAAAATGGGCTCATCCCATTGTAATAGGCCCGTATAAGAAAGCACAAGAAGCCCAAATGCTTCACGGTTGAGATATAAAAAAATTCTCAAAAAAAACTTGTTAAAAACAACAACCGGAAACGCTCTTTGACGAGCGAGCTTGACAACGCTTGATCCTAATCTCCCCCCCCCCCCACGATTCTAATCTTTCT
>NC_041393.1:128970947-128993066 GCF_002162155.2 Triticum dicoccoides
AATCTTTCTGCCCCCTGATTTTTAGGTGGGCCTAAAGAGATCTCCCCTCTAATCTCTATGCCCCCCTGATTTCAACGTGGGCAGGTAAGATATTCTCTGTAAAATCTCTTCAGTTATCTCTTCAGTTATCTCTCTCCTTCCTAATTTAAAGGGATTCCTGTTTGGACGTGGTTACCAAATAAAGCATGTCTAGTCAGAAAGCCCAAAAAAAACATTACGTGATCTAAAACTACCTCTTTGTGAGATCCCAAATCCCCTATAAATACTCCACCCCACGCCTCCCACCGCACGCCTCCCATACCTAGCCTTCCATGACTACACCGAATTACCACCCCACGCCGCCCAAAGTAGCTCCCAGGTCGGTGAAACCGATGGAGCCGTCATCTTCGAAGCCTGCGTCGGCGAATCCTGAGATGAATGAGAAGGGCATGTCAGGGAAGCCGACGAAAGAGAAGGGCACGTCGGAGAAGCTGGCGAAGCAAAAGATGAAAGCGAACGGCAATGGAGCCGGTCGCCATCGAGAGAATCCTCCGGTAACGATCGAGATCCTTGTGTTCTGCATACTCCGTCCTTCCCAAGTCTGCATGCAATCCCATAATTTTCCCTATTTTACTGAAGGGAGATGGGTGTGTCTAGAAAGAAAAGAAAAAATGACAAAAAAAAGGCTTGCACGAATCTTAGCATAAAATTCACATAGGACTTAGATGTGCAATAAAATCAGGGTTATCGTCTCTGTTTATATGCCTTAAAATTTGGAAATTGCTAATTTTTGGGCATAGGCTTTCTAAATGAGTTCTTAATCTCCAGTGACTGACTGTTGGTGATTCCCCTTAATTTTGCATGGTCTTTACTAATTGATCTTTTTTAGTCTGATCGGAACTAAGGAGTATGTGCTATTGAATGCTTGCAATGGAACTGCTACATTCCTTTTTCGAGATTATCTATAAACTATTGATCTTCCGATCATGTATGCAATTATTTTTGTAAGCGTGAGGCCTGAAACTTTAGTAATGTACATAGACCAAAGTCTGCTCTTTCTACTAAAAATCAATACTATTATCAGTCAATTTGCCGACAGAGATAGCTTGTTTTTCTATGTCTGGTGTTCATTATATGGCCCAGAGGCTCTATGATTTCATGCAGTACTGTAGATCACAATTTTGATATTGGCATAGATTAGTCGGTTCTATGCGTGTTTAAATGAATACCATACAGAATCTAATCACACTATTTGTACATTCAGGGAACTCAGGTTGCTTCTTTGCTGCAATACAAGAAGTTCATAAAAGATTTAAAGACACAGCAACTGACGTACATCAAGTTGATTGGACTGGGTGAACTTCTCAAGACTCCTGGCATGAGAATGAGACGTCTACTGTGCCAGGCCATCGCTTATTCATATGATACAGAGCAGGATGCCTTTATAATTAATGGGAGACCATGTAGGATCACACTAAAAGATGTGGAGCATATAACAGGCCTGCCCTGCATGGGGAAGAATCACGTCTCTTCAAATCACAACGATACTTTGGAGTTGTGGAAGGAACTGAAAGACCCAGTGACACAAAAGTAACTTTGAAAGGATTGCTAGCCAAGATGAAAGGCGACAGCACACCTAATTTTGTCAGGCCATTTGTCTTCTACACCATAGGCAAATATAAATGCCCGACAACACAACAGTATGTGGACAACAGATACCTTGGAATTGTTAGAAACATTGAGACAATAAAGAGCACCAATTTTGGACAGCTTACGCTTGACCATCTTATGGCTAGCTTCAGGAAATTTGTAAATGGTGGAGCAAATTTGGAGGGCAACCTACCACTTCTGCAGGTAATACAATCATTATTAACATACCATACATTTAATTTTATGGAAAATTGTCTAAGCTGTTTTTGTTGTAATGCAGGCGTGGTACTACAAGAAGTGGAGGATGCACCAATTGGACTCTACCATCTCGTATGCATCAAGGTTAAGGCCGCTGATCCAAAACTGGAGTAACGAGAAGGCACAGAAGGTTGACAACATAATCAACAAAAAATATATAGGGGTTGGAGAGGTAAAGTGTTAGTACTGTGTGCCTGGATTATGTACCATATGTTTTGAATGATACTAACGACACTAACATGCAGTATGTCGATGACCTGCTGCGGCCTTTCAATCCGCCACCAGTTGGGACGCTGGTCAAACCAAAGAATGACGGCCAGGTAAATGATGAACATCACGCACAAATATATATTGTAACTTTGCAAGTAAAATCGAAGTCATATGCTCCTAACTGCTTGTGATTTGCAGGATAAGGCACTCATGGGCCGTGTATTGGCTGATTTGAAAGAAGTTGTCTCCATTGTGCGGGAGGCCAGTGCACAACAATTTGATAGGATGTGCACCCTTGAAAAAAATGGACGAGTGCCTTAGGCGTACCCTTGCGAACGGCAGACGCACGGACGACCTCATCACAGAATTCAATGTAAGTATACCATTGTGAGTTTCCATAAATAATTTTACTGTCAATACTCTCCACAGTAACACATTTTTTTAAAGAACCATCGCTATGGAATATTTGATGCTGATCGCCCAGGAGTCGAGGACATACAACTATCTGACCTGGGAGTACCTGCGGACCCAATGGAGGTCCCAGGAGAGAATACTACTCGCCAGCAAAAACAAAAAGATGACACAGAGGTCATTGCCAAAGGCATTTCTGCTAAGGGAATACAAAAAGATTACATGGATGCCCCCAAGAAGAACGTATCTAAAGATTTACAGCCTGCTCCTAGTTTGCAATCACGAAAGCATTCAAAAGCCAAGATTAGCCTTGAAGCTGGTGATACACATTTTTCATCTAACTGATTTTGTTTTAAGTTAACGCAGATTCGTAGCTAACATATGATCTTCCACGTTCAGGATGAAGAAGACAGAGCTGTTGTTGCAGCTTGCAAGGAGAGTCTCAAGAATGTTTCATAGCTTTATAAAGAGGTGGATGCATCGCAGGGTGCTCCGAGTTTGGATTCACGAAAGCATTCCAAAGCCACCACAAGCCTTGAAGCTTTCCTGGTGATGCACATTTTACAGTTAACTGGTTTTGTTTTTTTATTTCGCGCAGATTGCAAGCTAACAAGTGCTTCATTTCAAATCATAGGACCCTCTGAATTTGAGGCACAATGAGAATGTGCGAAAGACTGAACAAAGAAGAGATCAACATGATGAAGATGTCAGTATTGAGGTGGGTGCAGAGGTAGGTACCAAAAGCAACCACCGGTCTGCCAAGGCTAAGGGAATAAGGGAGCCGGAAGAGCCCCATGTCTTCCCAGTTGATGAGGACAACTATGATGATTCTTTAGCAAAGCAGCGACAAGATAGTGGGGTTGATTCCATGCTACCAACTCATGCGAGCAGCCGGAAAAGAGTGGCATCTTCATTATTGTGCAATGAAGATTTTGTTCTGTACGATAGTGATAAGAAGAGAAAGAAGAACAGGACACCATTGGAGTCTACCAATGATTCCAAGGACACAAAGAATACAAAGAGGAAAAATCGTGCAAGCAATTTAAAAGATACAGACACAGGTGCTTCGACGCTGGAGACCAACCTTGACAAGTTTCGCAGAGTTAGGTGGCCGAAATTATCAACACCTCAGATCTTGATAAACAATTGGTGGTAATTGATGACATTGTTCTGCAATAGAAGCATTTGCAATGCCTCACCATGACAGATGTAGGCGAAGATGACAAATGGTTGGGTGATGAAGTAAGATATTTGCCCAAATTAGTTTATCAATTTTCTTTTGCACAGTACAATTAACTTGATTTTTTTTTGAATGCCACAATTAACTTGATTTTTGTTTTAGTTGGTTGATGCTGTGATTCAGATCATGCGTCATGATCATCCTAATGACATAAGGGATGGGCAGCTGGTTTACATTGAGAGGGTGGCCGGTGTCGCTATGCTCGAAAGAGATGGTAAGGTAGAGAACTGCCACGAGGCCGCTTTGGCGGGCAGTCATGGAACAACAAAAGGAGACAACTACCTCAGACATGATCTGGTACCATCTCACCATGACATAAACACATTTTTTTCTTCTAATTATTATGCATGTTGATGTAATCATCTTTGCTGTCCAGGTTTTTCTGCCTACGAACATGGCGAACACCCACTGGTTCCTTGTGGTCGTAAACCCCAGAAGGAGGGAGATTCAGATTCTTGATTCACTTTTAGGCTACCTAGAACACACACAAGTGGTTCACGTGGTGATATTTTAAACGTCTTTCAATATAACACATGATTTAGCATCATACCTAGCCATGAACCGTGAGCAACTTCTCATACCATTGACTTTGGCAGATACGTGGGGTGGAAGCACATCTGAGAGCATCTATGCGAATCAATGGACCACAAAGCCATGCATGGCAAGACATTAACGTGACCCAATGGGCAGTAAAGCATGTGCATGTGCCAAGACAAGATGACAAGTCAGTCAACCGTATTAGCTTCTAATTATGTTTTTCATTGTTAATACATGAAATGCTGCTAACAAAATTAATTATTGTAGTTCTTCTTGTGCACTCTACATGCTGAAGAACATTGAATTCTTTACGGGAGAAGATCTTAGACTGCATTATGACCAAGTACACAGAGTAACACCTAAAATTCTCTCAATTTTGTAAACATATGGAACGATACTAACATATCCTCCCATGCAGGCATACATCGACAATTATAGAAGAGAGCTGCCTGTTGTTCTTCTTAATTTGCCCTACAACAAATTGAGGTCCATGAAAAGGCTGAAGACGTACAATGCTAGCCTATCGGATGTAGCTGCGATTGAAGATCATGAAGATGCAAGCATTTAGTCTAGCAATGGTCCATTCTTAGATATGGAGTGTACATTTGGTTATGAAGCGGTAGAGTAGGGTGTGGTTTGGTTTTAGTCCCGAAGAAGGTTTCCTAGCCATGTTCTTAGTCCAGTGCGGATTAATCAAGTTGTAATACTTCACAGTATTGGTTCCAAATACTATTCTTGAAATAAATTTGGTCTGGATGGGAGACGCTGAAACATATATTTGCTTTTGACAAGAATTTGAAGCTTAGGAAGGTTAACTAAATTCTTAAATTTATATTTAAGTTTTGTTGGAGTCTGGACAAGATTCAGAACAATTACGTCGCTAGTTAGAAGTTTCATAAATTTTTTTACATCGCTAGTTAGAAGTTCCTGAAAAATTTCAGTGAGTGCTGAAATATTTTGGCCGAAAGGCAAATATTGCAGTGAGTGCTGAATCTCACCGAAGCGAAAACCATGGTGTCGTGCCATCTTGAGCAGCACCAGACATGATTCAGTATTATCAACAAAATTTGGTCTCACATATACGAGGAGAAAAGGTATGAGCACGGATGGGCAATAAAATAGCTTCACAAGAAAAAAGAAAATACTTCACGTGTGAAAAGTTAATGCAAGTTGACTTTAGGACCGGATGTTGGTTATCATCATGTGGTGGCAATGGTGGGCTCAGCGCAACAAAGTCCGAGAGGGAGACAAGCCAAGCCGATGGATCATACGCAATTCGCTGCTAGGGTTGCATGCACGGCCGGAGAGTACCAGGGGTGTTTCTGCAAAACAACCTCCCTGCCAGCAAGCGCGCCTCGCTGGTCCCATCCTCGAGAGGATATGATTAAATTCAATGTGGGCGGGGCATTCATTGAAGATGGCATGCAAGGGGGATGGGGCGTGGTTGCGCGGGATCACACATGAGAGGTGGTGGATGCGCGGGCTGGACGCGTTGATCATGCTGAGGATGCTTGCCCTCAAAAAAATAAAGCTAAATGCTTGCCCTCAAAATAATAATAATAAAAGCGGTCCAGTTCTTTTGGCTGTTTTTCAAAGAAACGGGAACTATATCTTTTTGACGATCGTGATTCTCAGGAGACCTAAGTGTTGTTACGTGGTGGGTCCCCTCCCTTGATTTCCTCCAACCGAAGAAATCTATACGTGGATATATGGCTGGGTAGTTACGATCCCTATAAATAGGGATCCTTTGAAACCTCATAGATCATAGTTCATCCTTCTGCGCCGCCCAAAGCAGCAAGACCGAACGACGGAGCAACCCAGGAATCCAGCAAGACCGAACGACGGAGCCGAACATGAATCCTTAGGTAACTCCCCACGATCTCCTGCTGCAGCCGCTGCTATTTTTCGTGCCACGATCTTAATCCCGTGATCTCTTGCTGCAACCCTACTCGTTGTTTGCATATTCATGTAACTCGGCATGTTTTTAAACAAATTAAGTCGGGGGGGCGTTATGGGAGGGCGCTAGGATTTGTTTCCTACCAGGTTGGTAGTTCATTGATTAATTCCAGGCTAAATCTTAGGTTCTGGTCTTGTCGATGCCAATTAGGGCAGCGGGCGCTTGCCTTCTTTTTTCCTTTCGCGCGAGTTATGGAAGGCATCGATGGCTCATGTTTTAATTCCATACTACTGACCATGATTAGCGCCTAGAGTTGAGGAGACCACGGTTGGATAGTTTTTTATTTTCGAATCTTGATTTTATTTCAGATCTGCGCCTTGCAATGGAGCTTACCTAATATGACCGTTCAAACGTAACCAAGCTAAATCTAATGCTAGTATTTGCACATTCATAGAACTCAGCTTGCTTGTAAATAAATTACCTCATGAAGTAGCGTAGAGCACAATTTTATGTTGGTATATATAAGTTGTATTTGTCTGTATGAGTGTTTAAATTGTATACCATGCTGAATCTAATCACACTTGCACATCCATTGAACCCAGGATGCTTCTTTGCCGCCATATGAGGAGTTCATAAAGGGATTAAATACGCAACAAAGGGTGTACATCCAGTTGATAGGACTGGGTGGACTTCTCAAGACACCTAGCATCAAATTAAGACATGTACTGTGCATGGCCATCGCTAATTCATATGATGCAGAGCAGGATGCCTTTATCATCAACGAGAGACCATGTAGGTTCACACTAGAAGATGTAGCGCATATAACAGGCATGCCCTACCATGGTAAGAAGCACGTCCCTTCAAATCTTGATGATAATATGGAGTTGTGGAAGAAACTAAAAGACCGTAATGCCACCAAAATAACTTTCAAAGGATTGCTAGTCAAGTTGAAAGGCGACAAGACACCAAATTTTGTCAGGCCATTTGTCTTGTACACCATAGGCAAATATGTATGCCAAACAAAAGAGGAGTATGTGGATAACAAACATATTGGGATTGTTAGAAACGTTGAGACGATAAAGGGCATAAATCTTGGACAGCTAACGCTTGACTATCTTATGGATAGCGTGAAGAATTTTGTAAATGGCGAGGCAATTCTGGAGGGGAATCTAGCACTGCTGCAGGTAACTCGTAGTGGTACAATTATCACATGTCCTAACATACACTACATAATGTACGAGAATATTTGTAAACTGCTTTTATTGTCATGCAGACATGGTACTACGAAAAGTTCAGAGTGCACCAATTCGACTCTAGCATCTCATATGAATCAAGGTTAAGGCCGCTGATCCAGAACTGGAGCGAGGAGAAGGCAAAAAAGGTTGACAATATAATCCAGAATAATTATCTGGGAGTTGGAGAGGTAAACTGTCCTCACACCATGCCTGGATTATGTAACATGTATATTTTCTAAATCATACTAACGACACTAAACTGCAGTATGTGGAGGACCCGATGAGGCCTTTCATTCCAGCACGAGATGGTACGCTGGCCAAACCGAAGACTGGCGCTCAGGTAAACGAGTTACATCAGGCACTCAATATATATTCTAACATTGCAACTAGTATGAAATTATATGATTCTAACTATTTCAAAGTCTCAGATGAAGATACTCGTCGAACGTGTTTTGACTGATTTGCAAAAAGTTGCCTCCCTCGTGCGGGAGGCTGGTGCACAACAAGTTGATAGGATGTGCACCCTTGAAAAGAAAATGGATGAGTGCCTTAGGCATACCCATACAAATGGCAAGCTCACAGAGGAGCTCATCAAAGAATTGAACGTAAGCCTAGAATTATCAGATTAGTATATATAATTGGAAAATTACGTGTACAAGGTTTTTTGTAAATTAGTTTACTATGAAAACACCCCAGACTAACATGTATTTTTTAAAGATAAAACGCGACAGAATATTTCCAGGACTGGAGGACATACATCTTTCTGACCTCGGGGCACCTTCACACCCAATGGAGGCCTCTGTTGAGAATGCTGAGCAGGCTTCTGACCAGGGGAAACAAAATGATGTCATGGAGGTCGCTGCTAAGCACCATTGTGAGCAGGGAATAAATAATGATGACATGGATCCCCCAATGAAGAACCTTGATGAAGAGTTTGACGTACGCATGTTAACTTAATTATGAAACAATCATTGTTGTTTCAGAAATAACATGTGATCTTGCACGTACAGGATGAAGCATTAGAAAGAGATAAAAGAAAAATCAAACAGAATCTCAGTGGTATTCATAAGCTTTTGAAAGAGGTGGATGATATCCAGGGTGCTCCTAGTTTGGATAAGCAAATGCATTCCAAAGCCACCACAAGCCTTGAAGAATTCTAGGTGATGCACATTTTACCTATAATTGTGCAAGAATGTGCTAAAGGCTAACATGCGGTTTATTTCGTATGACAGATTCCGTTCAACATATGGAGTAAGCAGCACTCTGTGAAGGCTACGGGATCGCGACAGCCCGAAGAGCCCCGTGCCTTCGCATATGATGACATTCATGATGAACCCTTACGAAAGCAGCAAGAAGTAAGTGTGGTTGAATCGACGCCACCAAATCATGGGGGCGAAAAGAAAAATGTGGTATTGCAATTATTTAAGAATGACGAGTATGCTTCGTACGATACTGAGAAGAAAAAAAGGAAAAACAAGACTCCATCAGAGTCTACAAATGGTTCTGAGGACACGAACAATAAAAAGAGGAAAATCAGCTCTAGCAACTTAAAAAAGAGGTCAGAAGTTAATGAAACCCTGAGGGACCAGCTAGATGTGGTTCGACCGGATTTCGTGGCATCACTGATCAACAGTACAAATCAAGAAAAACAAATGGTCTTAGTTGATGACATTGTCGTGCTATCGAAGCATTTGCAATGCCTCACCCAAAAAGATGGACTTGAAGAAGCCGTATGGTTGGGTGACGAAGTAAGATATTTCACAAATTAGTTTATGAAGTTTCATTTTTGTACAATACAATTAACTTGATTATTGTTGTAGGTGGTTGATGCTGCGATCCAGCTCATGCGTCATGATGACCCAATTGACACAAGGGACGGCCAACTGGTTTACATTGAGAGGGTGGCCGGCGTCGCTAAGCTCGAAAGAGATGGTAGGATAGAGGAGTGCTACGAGGACGCTTTCGCAGGCATTCCTGGAACAACACAAGGCACCAGCTACCTGAAACATGATATGGTATTTTAACTTGACTTTGAACAGATTATTTTTATTACTATACACGTTGATCTAATTATCTGTGCAATCCAGGTTTTCCTACCTACGAACAGCCAAGGCGTCCACTGGTTACTTGTGGTCGTAAACCCCAGAAGGAAGGAGATTCAGGTTCTTGATTCACTTTTCCACTGCATGATACCCAAAGAAGTACATAACATGGTGAGAATTTCAACATATTTAATTATAACAAAGGATTTGACATCGTATGTAAGTATTAGTCGTAGGCAACTTCTCATCCCATTAGGCTTGCAGGTACGTGGGATGGAAGCATATCTGAGAGCAGCGAGGCGAGTCACTGGGATAGAAAGCAATGCATGGGAAGACATTAACGTGACGCAATGGCCAGTACGGAACATTAAAGTGCCAAAATCCGATGAAACGTCAGTCAAAAATATTAGCTATTATTTTGTTTTACATTGCTAATATCTGAAATGCTGATCTAACAACATAAAATGTTGCAGTTCATGTTGTGCACTGTACATGCTGAAGAACATCGAATTATTTACGGGACTAAAACTGAGCAAGCAGTATGACGAAGTACGTAGAGTAACACCTAAAATTTTGTCATTTTCTAAAGGTAAAGGAATGATACTAACATATCCTTGCATGCAGGCGTACATCGAGAAATTCCGAAAAGAGCTACCTGTTGTGCTTGTCGATTCACCCTACAACAAAATGAAGTACATGAATAGGTTCAAGCAGTACGATGCTAGGCTATCGGATGCAGCTGCGGTTGAAGACGACGAAGATGCAAGCAGTTAGTCCAGCAGTGTGGAGTGTTTACTTGGCCATAAAGCGATAGAGTAGAGTGTGGTTGGGTTTTAGTCCCAAAGAAGGTTTCCTAGCCGTATTCTTAGTCCATTGCACATGAGTCAAGTTGTAAAACTTCAATAATATTGATTACTATATTTTGCTTGAAATAAATTTGGTCTCTACGGGATCTCGTAGAAATCTATATTTGCTTTTTAGTACCATGTGACAGTAATGGTGCCTTGGGCAACCCTAGAAGAATAGTGGATTATGATATGTCTATTTTCATACGAGAGAAAAAGCAATCCCAGCTATGTCTCGTAGGCAGGCTGCAAAGCCAAAAAAATAGAGCATAGGATAACAAGAGTAAAGCACGTACCATAGGGGGCCTCTGCAGGTGCTGCAACGCTGAATTGAAGCGGTCACCTTGAGGAGCACAGTGGTGTGTCCATGGTACATCCATCCTGCCTCACGGAATCACATAGCATGCTCTGTCATAGCCCTGCAAAACAAAGGAAAAATTACTACTTGTACTAACCTTGTCAAGTGTGTGCATGTAATAAATGTTGGACATAACTAAACACGGAAGAATGAAATGCAACATATGGAAGAATCAAA
Organism: Triticum dicoccoides; assembly: GCF_002162155.2. Classification (NCBI taxonomy): domain Eukaryota; kingdom Viridiplantae; phylum Streptophyta; class Magnoliopsida; order Poales; family Poaceae; genus Triticum; species Triticum dicoccoides. Next base: position 128,981,787 of record NC_041393.1, read on the forward strand.
TGCTCATCCCTTTCTCTCTGCTTTTTGCGAGGACCATTACTCTCCCTTTAACAAGGCTAAAACATCATAATAAGAAATAACAGCAATCTTGAAAGTTGGATATCCCATGTGAATCTAATTTTTCATATAAAGCACATGCCAAGTCTGTTGATCTCAGTCCAGCAATTGCACAAGAAGAAGCGAGCATCATAAATGTTGAGCAACACAAGCTACGAATTTTTTATAGTACATTCCAAAATTAATAGCTTATCATCTCTATTGATCTCCAAATCTCACCTATCAGCCAAATTGAAAGAATACATGTTGAATGCAACGATTGAACGTTCGTAGATCATGCAGTCGGGGTTGGACGAATGGGGCTGGCCGTCGAGGCCGGCGGCCGGCTTCATCTAGTCCCGCAGAACATGATCCATACCCAACCACCTTGCCATCGGACGAGATGCATGGCCAGATCAAAACTGCAGCCATGGTTGAGAAATGATATGAGGTGGGACGGCGCCGACTCTTCGCCGACGGCCGCCGCGGGGAGTGCAGTGGGCCTTCTCTAGTGTTCGTTGAAAAGATGGTGCGAGATCGCGAGGGAATTGGGGTGGAGGAAGGGAGGGGCCGCGACGCGCGGCTAGATCCTGCCGGCGACGAGGGAGGGAGGGGCCGCGACACGCGGCTAGATCCTGCCGGCGGCGAGGGAGGGAGGGGCCGCGACGAGCGGCTAGATCCTGCCGGCGAGGATTAAAACCCCAGCGGCGGCGAGGAATAAACCCTAGCGAACAGGATAAAAATCGAACCGAAAAAAGCCCTGAAATTTGTACCAAGAATACCCTCGAAATATTTGGGAGGGAAAATCAGATCAGTTTGAAATACTTTTTCTCCCGAAAATGCCCCTCGAGGTCTGATATAATACACGTGACATCAACGTATTGCATCGGATCTGGACCGTCGAATTCGCTCCGACGGACGGTCCATATCGTCCGGATGCACTGTAAAATGACTCTTTTCTTTCGGGCAATTTGTTGACTACTCTGGGCCATTCTAATTTGCCTATCATTCTCCCACAGCGCCATTACAAAGAACAATTCTCTCACACCCGCCAAGCAGTTCCCATACACAGTCGTTAGGCCTCCTTTCGTTCATAAGATAGCAATATCATAGAAATAGAAAAAACTTGTAGGAAATGAGATGTCATGTATCTCAAATCCTATGAGTAGGAATAAGAAAAGAGATGTCCCTTGGTCATATATATATTCTTTTTCATTGAGTCTAGATTAATGTTTATTTTTCAATGAAATATGAAGGATTAGAAGAATTTCTTCATAGAAATAGGATTTTATTCCCACAAACCAAAAGACTCTAAAGAAAAGAAAGAAACTCTGGTAAAAAAGAGACTAAAGAATTTTTTCCTACATAAAACGTATCCTATGAAATTCCTACAAACCAAAGGGGACCCATACTACAAATGGAACCCAGGATTGAGAGAGATATACCTATATCCCACCACATATGCATGGTCTCAGTCTACTCTCTTTCTCCCAAACAGATTAATTTGTGAATAACGCTGAATGATTTCTTCGTGCATCATATCCACGGATCATGTCTGAACATAAAAACAAATATTTTGCGGTGTTCGTTTACTAGTCCGCGTTGAAGAAGCCCTAACCTGATATGGCGAAAGGCATGGTTTTCGGAGCGGCGAATCAGCGGCTGTTCGTGTAGACGGCAGGTGCGAACCATAAAGGCATGAATGCACGCACGTACTAGTACGTTGGCACGGTGGCATGCACCAACACTTGTCGTCGCGGCTCAATACGAGGACAGCTCGCGGCCTCCTCAGCCCTTGGATCTCCAACACACCGTCTACCTCTGATTTCTACCTGCTTTTCTTGTCCACCGCATACAGTAGAGGCACAGAGTACCATGGTCAGTCTTTACGATTACGATGGAGTTGATGTGTGCGTCCATACATACGTGCCATATGCCGCTATATATGTACGATATGGCAGCTTTGGCAAGCACTCGTTTTTGACGAAATGGCAAGCACTTAGTTGCCCAGCAGGCGAGTCAGCGAGGCCTTTCCGCCTGGTTGCGGCTCCACGGAGACACGGAGCGGAGGAATGTCCAGCTGCCCAAAAGTGTCTGACCTCTCCCCGATTCTCCGGCAAGCTCTGATGTAGTATGACAGGCACTGAACAAAGGCCACGTCCTGTTTGTTTGAGTTTTAGGAACATGATTCAGCTTTGGTAGTGAAGCTGAATGTCGAATTTGAAACAAACAACTATATCGAATCAATTTTGTGTGTAAAGGCAACTTTGCCAGTGAAAATGAATCTGGAATCTGAAACAAATAGCTAGTCGGAATCAGCTTTGCCAGTGAAGCTGAATATGTACTCAGGCCATTTTCAGTACAATTTGCTGAATCACTTCGAAGTGTACTTCAGTAGCGAAGCTGATTCCGCGAATCAACTTTGCCACTGAAGCGAATCTGCAGGTGTTTCGAATCCTACCAAAGCTAAAACAAACAAGGGATTATATCACTGAACTGAGTTCAAATGATATTTAATTTTTTTGAAGTCAAATAATAATTCAAAAATATTTACTAAAGTTCAACTTAGGTTTCTGAACTATATAGCAAAAAAGAATTATTAATTTAGGCCATTTATTTAAAAGTTAACCTAAATAGTTTTAAATTTTATCTGAATTCTAGCTTCTTCTAAATTCTATTTAAATTCAAAAATTAAATTATTCAAATTTGAATTTGTGCATTTAGTTGAGCCCAGTATATTTAAGATTTGTGCTTGAAAAGTATGCTCTTAGTTTATTTCCTCATTAGGATAAAGCAAAATCCGGAGAAGTTTTTAAAACGTCTATTCAACTCGCCCTCTAGGTGATATTATTATGGTCTTTTCAAGCAATGAAAATCATAAACTTGCAATACCACATATTGAAACAAAAGTTTTCACAAAATGTATTACCATGTACGACAATCCATGGATTTCAAGCCAAATGACCATAGTCATGGACATATCCATGGCTGCATGACATCATGACAAAAGTTGGCACAAACATGGGTTTAAAATTGTAAACAATATTGTAAAAGTGAGATTCCAAGATATTTTGAGAATGTTTTTCTTTTTGACTTTTTCCAGAAATTTGTTTTCCCCCCTGAAGAAGGTACCTCAAATGAGATAGGAAATTTGACTTTTGCAACTTGCACACAAATTATATCGTATTGGAGCCACAATCCAGTACCTTGAATTTTGAAATTTGAGCTATATTTCCATTGAGTAAATGTGTTTAATGGCATTTATCAAAAGTAATCCTAACTTGTAGTGCAAGTACATTATAATATGGCCCTAAAATTAGATTAAAAAATGTATGAAGCTACTCTTGTGTGATTCTATGCAACACCCCTCCCCCGCTGCAATTTTCAAACACATTAGATCTTGTGGGATGGACAACTACCAGAGGTGATGAATTTTCTCGCATTGCACATATCTCGTTTTCCTTAGTTCTTGTAGATTTTCAAGAAGTTATTCAATTTTTCTTAGTTTGGTCCTGAAGAGAGAAAAAACATAGGAAGGTACTCTTGCGTGATTCTATACAACAACCTCGAAAAAGTTGGAAACAAATCACCCCCTAGCTATGAACGGTCAAGCCCGCAATTTCGAGCCATATTTTGAGAAAAATCACATAAATTGAGAAAAAATCAAGGAAATGGAAACTTGCACAAAGCTTCCTTTTTAGTGTAGCAGTTTCAATGAAAATCATAAACTTGCAATACCACAAATTGGAAAAGAAATTTTCACACAATGGACTACCATGTATGTGTTGGGAAACGTAGTAATTTCAAAAATTTACCTACGCACACGCAAGATCATGGTGATGCATAGCAACGAGAGGGGAGAGTGTTGTCCACGTACCCTCGCAGACCGTAAGCGGAAGCGCTATGACAACGCAGTTGATGTAGTCGTACGTCTTCACGATCTGACCGATCCAAGCACCGAACGTACGGCACCTCCGAGTTCAGCACACGTTCAGCTCGATGACGATCCCCGGACTCCGATCCAGCAGGGTGTCGGGGATGAGTTCCTTCAGCACGACGGCGTGGTGACGATGATGATGTTCTACCGACGCAGGGCTTCGCCTAAACACCGCAACGATATGACCGAGGTGGAATATGGTGGAGGGGGGCACCGCACACGGCTAAGGAACGATCACGAAGATCAACTTGTGTGTCTAGAGGTGCCCCCTGCCCCCGTATATAAAGGAGGGAGGGGGGAGGTGCGGTCGGCCCCCTTGGGGTGCGCCTGGAGGAGTCCTACTCCCACCGGGAGTAGGACTCCCCCCTCTTGCCTTGGTGGAGAAGGAAAGGGGGGAGGGGAAAGAGGAAAGCCCCCCCCCCTATTCGGACTAGGGGGGAGGGGGCGTGCCCTGGCCGGCCCTCCTCTTCTCCCTCATGGCCCATGTAGGCCCAATAACCCCCGGGGGGGTTCCGGTAACCCCCCGGTACTCCGGAAAAATCCCGGTTTCTCCCGGAACGATTCCGATATCCAAATATAGGCTTCCAATATATCAATCTTTATGTATCGACCATTTCGAGACTCCTCGTCATGTCCGGAATCACATCCGGGACTCCGAACAACCTTCGGTACATCAAAACATATAAACTCATAATAAAACTGTCATCGTAACGTTAAGCGTGCGGACCCTACGGGTTCGAGAACTATGTAGACATGACCTAGAACTATTCTCGGTCAATAACCAATAGCGGAACCTGGATGCTCATATTGGCTCCTACATATTCTACGAAGATCTTTATCGGTCAAACCGCATAACAACATACGTTGTTCCCTTTGTCATCGGCATGTTACTTGCCCGAGATTCGATCGTCGGTATCTAATACCTAGTTCAATCTCGTTACCTGCAAGTCTCTTTACTCGTTACGTAATGCATCATTCCGTAACTAACTCATTAGCTACATTCCTTGCAAGGCTTATAGTGATGTGCATTACCGAGAGGGCCCAGAGATACCTCTCCGACAATCGGAGTGACAAAACCTAATCTCGAAATACGCCAACCCAACATGTACCTTTGGAGACACCTGTAGAGCTCCTTTATAATCACCCAGTTACGTTGTGACGTTTGGTAGCACACAAAGTGTTCCTCCGGTAAACGTGAGTTGCATAATCTCATAGTTACAGGAACATGTATAAGTCATGAAGAAAGCAATAACAACATACTAAACGATCAAGTGCTAGGCTAACGAAATGGGTCATGTCAATCACATCATTCTCTAATGATGTGATCTCTTTAATCAAATGACAACACATGTCTATGGTTAGGAAACATAACCATCTTTGATTAATGAGCTAGTAAAGTAGAGGCATACTAGTGACATTATGTTTGTCTATGTATTCACACATGTATCATGTTTCCGGTTAATACAATTCTAGCATGAATAATAAACATTTATCATGATATAAGGAAATAAATAATAACTTTATTGTTGCCTCTAGGGCATATTTCCTTCAGTCTCCCACTTGCACTAGATTCAATAATCTAGTTCACATCGCCATGTGATTTAACACCAATATTCACATCTGTATGTGATTAATACCCATAGTTCACATCGTCATGTGATCAACACCCATAGGGTTTACTAGAGTCAATAATCTAGTTCACATCGCTATGTGATTAAGACCCAAAGAGTACTAAGGTATGATCATGTTTTGCTCGTGAGAGAAGTTTAGTCAACGGGTCTCTCACATTCAGAGCCGTATGTATTTTGCAAATACTCTATGTCTACAATGCTCTGCACGAAGCTACTCTAGCTAATTGCTCCCACTTTCAATATGTATCCAGATTGAGACTTAGAGTCATCTGGATCGGCGTAAAAGCTTGCATCGATGTAACTCTTTACGATGAACTCTTTTATCACCTCCATAATCGAGAAACATCTCCTTAGTCCTCACTAAGGATAATCTTGACCGCTGTCCAGTGATCTACTCTTAGATCAAAATTGTATTCCTTTGCCAAACTCAGAGCAAGGTATACAATAGGTCTGGTACACAGCATAGCATACTTTACAGAACCTATGACTGAGGCATAGGGAATGACTTTTCATTCTCTTTCTATTTTCTGCCATGGTCGGGTTTTGAGTCTTACTCAACTTCACACCTTTGCATCACAGGCAAGAACTCTTTCTTTGACTGTTCCATTTTGAACTACTTCAAAATCTTGTCAAGGTATGTACTCATTGAAAAATCTTATCAAGCGTCTTGATCTATCTCTATAGATCTTGATGCTCAATGTGTAAGCAGCTTCACCGAGGTATTTCTTTGAAAAACTCCTTTCAAACACTTCTTTATGCTTTCTAGAAAATTCTACATTATTTCCGATCAACAATATGTCATCCACATATACTTATCAGAAAGGCTGTAGTGCTCCCACTCACTTTCTTGTAAATACAGGCCTTTCCAAAAGTATGTATAAAACCATATCCTTTGATCAACTCATCAAAGCGTATATTCCAACTCCGAGATGCTTGCACCAGTCCATTGATGGATCGCTGGAGCTTGCACATTTTGTTAGCACCTTTAGGATTGACAAAACCTTCTGGTTGCATCATATACAACTCTTCTTTAATAAATCCATTAAGGAATGCAGTTTTGACATCCATTTGCCAGATTTCATAAAATGTGGCAATTCCTAACATGATTCGGACAGACTTAAGCATCGATACGAGTGAGAAAATCTCATCGTATTCAACACCTTGAACTTGTCGAAAACCTTTCTCAACAAGTCGAGCTTAGTAGATAGTAACACTACTATCAGTGTCCATCTTCCTCTTGAAGATCCATTTATTTAACATGGCTTGCTGATCATTGAGCAAGTCAATCAAAGTCCATACTTTGTTCTCATATATGGATCATATATCAGATTTTATGGCCTCAAGCCATTTCGCGGAATCTGGGCTCATCATCGCTTCCTCATAGTTCGTAGGTTCATCATGGTCTAGTAACATGACTTCTAAAACAGGATAACCATACCACTTTGGTGCGGATCTTATTCTGGAAGACCTACGAGGTTCGGTAGTAACTTGATCTGAAGCTTCATGATCATCATCATTAGCTTCCTCACTAATTGGTGTAGGAATCACAAGAACTGATTTCTGTGATGAACTACTTTCCAATAAGGGAGTAGGTACAGTTACCTCATCAAGTTCTACTTTCCTCCCACTCACTTCTTTCGAGAGAAACTCCTTCTCTAGAAAGGATCCATTCTTAGCAACGAATGTTTTGCCTTCGGATCTGTGATAGAAGGTGTACCCAACAATTTCCTTTGGGTATTCTATGAAGACGCACTTTCCGAGTTGGGTTTGAGCTTATCAGGTTGAAAACCTTTTTCATATAAGCATCGCAACTCCAAACTTTAAGAAACGACAACTTAGGTTTACTGTTAAACCATAGTTCATACGGTGTTGTCTCAACAGATTTAGATGGTGCCCTATTTAAACGTGAATGCAGCTGTCTCTAATGCATAACCCCAAAACGATAGTGGTAAATCGGTAAGAGACATCATAGATCGCACCATATCTAGTAAAGTATGATTACGACGTTCGGACACACCATTACATTGTGGTGTCCCAGGTGGCGTGAGTTGCGGAACTATTTCACATTGTTTCAAATGAAGACCAAACTCGTAACTCAAATATTCGTCTCCATGATCAGATCGTAGAAATTTTATTTTTCTTGTTACGATGATTTTCCGCTTCACTCTGAAATTCTTTGAACTTTTCAAATGTTTCAGACTTATGTTTCATCAAGTAGATATACTCATATCTGCTCAAATCATCTTGTGAAGGTCAGAAAATAATGATACTCGCCACGAGCATCAACACTCGTTGGATCGCATACATCAGTATGTATTATTTCCAATAAGTCAGTAGCTCATTCCATTGTTCCGGAGAACGGAGTTTTAGTCATCTTGCCCAAAAAGGCACGGTTTGCAAGTATCAAATGATTCGTAACCAAGTGATTCTGAAAATCCATCTTTATGGAGTTTCTTCATGCGCTTTACACCGATATGACCCAAACGGCAGTGCCACAAATAAGTTGCACTATCATTATTAACTTTGCATCTTTTGGCATCAATATTATGAATATGTGTATCACTACGATCGAGATCCAACAAACTATTTTCATTGGGTGTATGACCATCAAAGGTTTTATTCATGTAAACAAAACAACAATTATTCTTTGACTTTAAATGAATAACCGTATCACAATGAACATAATCAAATCATATTCATGTTCAACGCAAACGCCAAATAACATTTATTTAGGTTTAACACTAATCCCGAAAGTATAGAGAGTGTGCAATGATGATCATATCAATCTTGGAACTACTTCCAACACTCATCGCCACTTTACCCTCAACTAGTCTCTGATTATTCTGTAACTCCTGTTTCGAGTTACTAATTTTTAGCAACCGAACAAGTATCAAATACTCAGGGGCTACTATAAACACTAGTAAGGTACACATCAATAACCTGTATATCAAATATACCCTTGTTCACTTTGCCATCCTTCTTATCCACCAAATATTCAGGGCATTTCCTCTTCTAGTGACCATTTCCTTTGCAGTATAATCACTCAGTTTCAGGCTTTGGTCCAGCTTTGGGCTTCTTCGCGGGAGTGACAACTTGCTTGCCATTCTACTTGAAGTTCCCTTTATTTTCCTTTGCCCTTTTCTTGAAACTAGTGATCTTGTAAACCATCAACACTTGATGCTCTTTCTTGATTTCTACCTTCGTCGATTTCAACATCACGAAGAGCTCGGGAATCGTTTTCGTCATCCCTTGCATACTGTAGTTCATCACAAAGTTCTACTAACTTGGTGATGGTGACTAGAGAACTCTATCAATCACTATCTTATCTGGAAGATTAACTCCCACTTGATTTAAGCGATTGTAGTACCCAGACAATCTGAGCACATGCTCACTAGTTGAGCAATTCTCCTCCATCTTTTAGCTATAGAACTTGTTGGAGACTTCATATCTCACAACTCGGGTATTTGCTGGAAATATTAACTTCAATTCCTGGAACATCTCATATGGTCCATGACGTTCAAAACGTCTTTGAAGTCCCGATTCTAAGCCGTTAAGCATGGTGCACTAAACTATCAAGTAGTCATCATATTGAGCTAGCCAAACGTTCATAACGTCTGCATCTACTCCTGCAATAGGTCTGTCACCTAGTGGTGCATTAAGGACATAATTCTTCTGTGCAGCAATGAGGATAAACCTCAGATCACGGACCAAGTCCGCATCATTGCTACTAACATCTTTCAACTTAGTTTTCTCTAGGAACACATATAAAAACATGGGGAAGCAACAACGCAAGCTATTGATCTACAACAACATAGACATGCAAAATACTATCGGGACTAAGTTCATGATAAATTAAAGTTCAATTAATCATATTACTAAAGAACTCCCACTTAGACAGACATCTCTCTAGTCATCTAAGTGATCACGTGATCCAAATCAACTAAACCATGTCCGATCATCACGTGAGATGGAGTAGTTTCAATGGTGAACATCACTATGTTGATCATATCTACTATATGATTCACGTTCGACCTTTTGGTCTCCGTGTTCCGAGGCCATATCTGTTATATCCTAGGCTCGTCAAGTTTAACCTGAGTATTCCGTGTGTGCAACTGTTTTGCACCCGTTGTATTTGAACGTAGAGCCTATCACAGCCGATCATCACGTGGTGTCTTAGCACGAAGAACTTTCGCAACAGTGCATACTCAGGGAGAACACTTCTTGATAATTTTTAGTGAGAGATCATCTTAAAATGCTACCGTCAATCAAAGCAAGATAAGATGCATAAAGGATAAACATCACATGCAATCAATATAAGTGATATGATATGGCCATCATCATCTTGTGCTTGTGATCTCCATCTCCGAAACACCATCGTGATCACCATCGTCACCGGCGCGACACCTTGATCTCCATCGTAGCATCATTGTCGTTACGCCATCTATTGGTTCTACGACTATCGCTACCGCTTAGTGATAAAGTAAAGCAATTACAGGGCATTTGCATTTCATACAATAAAGCGGCAACCATATGGCTCCTGTCAGTTGCCGATAACTTCGGTTACAAAACATGATCATCTCATACAATAAAATATAGCATCACGTCTTGACCATATCACATCACAACATGCCCTGCAAAAACAAGTTAGACGTCCTCTACTTTGTTGTTGCAAATTTTACGTGGCTACTACGGGCTGAGCAAGAACCGTTCTTACCTACGCATCAAACCACAACGATAGTTCGTCAAGTTAGTGTTGTTTTAACCTTCGCAAGGACCGGGCGTAGCCACACTCGGTTCAACTAAAGTTGGAGAAACAGACACCCGCTAGTCACCTATGTGCGAAGCACGGCGGTAAAACCAGTCTCGCGTAAGCGTACGCGTAATGTCGGTCTGGGCCGCTTCATCCAACAATACCGCTGAACCAAAGTATGACATGCTGGTAAGCAGTATGACTTGTATCGCCCACAACTCACTTGTGTTCTACTCATGCAAATAACATCAACGCATAAAACCTAGGCTCGGATGCCACTGTTGGGAAACGTAGTAATTTCAAAAATTTACCTACGCACACGCAAGATCATGGTGATGCATAGCAACAAGAGGGGAGAGTGTTGTCCACGTACCCTCGCAGACCATAAGTGGAAGCGTTATGACAACGCGGTTGATGTAGTCGTACGTCTTCACGATCTGACCGATCCAAGCACCGAACGTACGGCACCTCCGAGTTCAGCACATGTTCAGCTCGATGACGATACCCGGACTCCGATCCAGCAGGGTGTCGGGGATGAGTTCCATCAGCACGACAGCGTGGTGACGATGATGATGTTCTACCGACGCAGGGCTTCGCCTAAACACCGCAACGATATGATCGAGGTGGAATATGGTGGAGGGGGGCACCGCACACGGCTAAGGAACGATCACGAAGATCAACTTGTGTGTCTAGAGGTGCCCCCCTACCCCCGTATATAAAGGAGGGAGGGGGAGGTGCGGCCGGCCCCCTAGGGGTGCGCCTGGAGGAGTCCTACTCCCACCGGGAGTAGGACTCCCCCTCTTGCCTTGGTGGAGAAGGAAAGGGGGGAGGGGAAAGAGGAAAGGGGGGCGCCGCCCCCCCTTCCTTGTCCTATTCGGACTAGGGGGGAGGGGGCGCGGCCTGCCCTGGCCGGCCCTCCTCTTCTC
>NC_041393.1:128993360-128994769 GCF_002162155.2 Triticum dicoccoides
GATATCCAAATATAGGCTTCCAATATATCAATCTTTATGTCTCGACCATTTCGAGACTCCTCGTCATGTCCGGGATCACATCCGGGACTCCGAACAACCTTCGGTACATCAAAACATATAAACTCATAATAAAACTGTCATCGTAACATTAAGCGTGCGGACCCTACGGGTTCGAGAACTATGTAGACATGACCTAGAACTATTCTCGGTCAATAACCAATAGCGGAACCTGGATGCTCATATTGGCTCCTACATATTCTACGAAGATCTTTATCGGTCAAACCGCATAACAACATATGTTGTTCCCTTTGTCATTGGCATGTTACTTGCCCGAGATTCAATCGTCGGTATCTAATACCTAGTTCAATCTCGTTACCTGCAAGTCTCTTTACTCGTTACGTAATGCATCATTCCGTAACTAACTCATTAGCTACATTGCTTGCAAGGCTTATAGTGATGTGCATTACCGAGAGGGCCCAGAGATACCTCTCCGACAATCGGAGTGACAAAACCTAATCTCGAAATACGCCAACCCAACATGTACCTTTGGAGACACCTGTAGAGCTCCTTTATAATCACTCAGTTACGTTGTGACGTTTGGTACCACACAAAGTGTTCCTCCGGTAAACGGGAGTTGCATAATCTCATAGTTACAGGAACATGTATAAGTCATGAAGAAAGCAATAGCAACATACTAAACGATCAAGTGCTAGGCTAACGGAATGGGTCATGTCAATCACATCATTCTCTAATGATGTGATCTCTTTAATCAAATGACAACACATGTCTATGGTTAGGAAACATAACCATCTTTGATTAATGAGCTAGTCAAGTAGAGGCATACTAGTGACGTTATGTTTGTCTATGTATTCACACATGTATCATGTTTCCGGTTAATACAATTCTAGCATGAATAATAAACATTTATCATGATATAAGGAAACAAATAATAACTTTATTATTGCCTCTAGGGCATATTTCCTTCAGTATGAAGAACCATGATTTTCAAGCCAAATGACCTTAGTCATGTCCATATCCATGGCTAAGTTAATGATACCATGACCAAAATTGGCAAAGACATGTGTTTTAACATTGTAAACAACATTGCAAGTGAGATACCAAGATATTTTGAAAAAATGTTTTATTCATTTTTTTCTAGAAATTTGTTTTTTTCCGTGAAGCAGGTACAAATTATATCGTATTGGAGCCATACTCCCTAAGTACATTGAATTTTTAATTTTTGAGCCATAATCCCCATACTTCCATTGATTAAATATTTTTAATGGCATTTACCAAAAGTAATCTAAATTTGAACTACAAGTACACTATAATTTGGCCCTAAAATTAGATTAAAAGACATATGAAGGTACTCTTCTGTGATTCTATGCAACACCCCGACTCCCTCCAAA
>NC_041393.1:128994911-128996237 GCF_002162155.2 Triticum dicoccoides
ATGAATGGTAATGATGGCAATTTCAAGCCCTATTTTGAGAAAAATCACATGAATTGAGAAAATTTTAGAAAAAAAATTAAAACCTACCACAAAGCTTACCCTTCGCCTACAAATAGCCCCTGACCTAAAAGTTATGGGACATTTTTTACCTAAAGTGATACAAAGCCGCCGCCATCATGAAAACCCTAATCTGGGGTCTTGCAGTCCTGTTTGGCACCCTACGGGAGGGGTAATCATCGCCGAAGGCATGTATACCACCATTGCTGCCTCCATGATGATCCGTGAGAAGTCATTGTTGGACCACAGGTTCATAGGAGTAGCTAGATAGTTGTCTATCCTCCATGTTCTTCGATACAAAGGTCTCATGAGCTGCCTAACATGATCGAGATCCATATGCTGTAATTGCCTATTATTGTTGTGTTTGTTGGGATATGATAAATTCTAATATTATGATCAGATTGTGCATGCTTAATATGTGATGCTACTTGTTATAATGTTTAGATCTATTTACTTTCTTACATGCTCTCCAATTTGTATGTTTACTCTGGCCAAGTATTTGTATGAATCTCCAAGAGGGAGTATATGTACGATAGTGGGTTCATGCCTCACTTTCTCTAGGATCTAGCGACAGAAACAACTAAGAGGGGCAATGTGCTATTGCTACTAAGGGTAAAACAATGGTATTTATATCCATTAGTTGATAATGAATATTGCTTACAATATGTATTGTGCTTAAGGTGGTACTATGTTCTTTACGACTTAATACATAAAGAGGCTAGCGTAATTGCTCCCTCGAAGTGGAGTATTAGTTAAAGACATGGTTCAGTAACGGTCATTGTGTTTGACGTAATGCCCACATGAATATAGCCATGAACTTTGTTGTTATCATAATAAGTTGTTTCCAATTATGTCAATTGCCCAGCTGTAATTTGTTCACCCAACTTACTTTATTATCTTTGGAGAGACTTAGAGACACCACTTGTGAAATTACGACCCCCGGTCCATTCTTTTACATTGATCACAACCTGGTTTACTTGCTTTTTATTATTGCTAGCTTGTTGGTCCATTTTTACTCTATTTGTTTGTGAACAAAGGAGTTTTGTGTTTGTGTGTAGGTCTACTACAAACCTCGCTGAAGCATTGTATTGCTACTGGTTCGATAACCTTGGTTTGATAGCTAACGGGAATTTGCTACTGCACTACATCACACCTTCCATTTGGAGTTCCCAACAAGGTATCATCTACACCATCAGGCCGGGGTGAGTCGATGGTGCCGTCGAGGCGGGGCAAGGGAGGGCGCGAGGGAAATGTTAAAATGGGAAGGAC
>NC_041393.1:128996495-129005425 GCF_002162155.2 Triticum dicoccoides
GGGGGGATGAATCGTATGCCAGCTGACCTAAAAAACAGACATGATAACCCACAAGTATAGGGGATCAATTGTAGTCTCTTTCGATAAGTAAGAGTGTCGAACCCAACGAGGAGATAAAGGTAGAACAAATATTCCCTCAAGTTCTATCGACCACCGATACAACTCTATGCACGCTTAACGTTCGCTTTACCTAAAACAAGTGTGAAACTAGAAGGACTTTGTAGGTGTTGTTGGATAGGTTTGCAAGAATATAAAGAGCACGTGAATATAAACTAGGAGCTGTTTAGATAAAGAAGCAATAAAGTTAGTATAGCGAGTGTGGAAAAGTGGTGGTAGGAGTTGCGGAATTGTCCCTAAGCAATTGACTACTTTACTAGACCAATAGCAAGTTTTATGTGGGAGAGGCCACTGCTAGCATGTCATCCCTGACTTGTAATTCTATGCACTTATGATTGAAACTATTAGCAAGCATCCGCAACTACTAACGTTCATTAAGGTAAAACCCAACCATAGCATTAAGATATATTGGTCCCCCTTCAATCCCATATGCATCAATTTCTATGATAGGTTGAAGCTTCTGTCACTCTTGCCCTCCAATACATAGTCCTATCAACATACAACTAACCCTATGGTGTGATCCACGTGCGCGCTCATATGATGGGCACCAAAGGACAACAACATAACCACAAGAAAATTAAACCAATTATAGCAATTCACCAATTACCAATAGGACAACAAAAATCCACTCAGATATCATAGGATGGCAACAGATCATTGGATAATAATATGAAGCATAAAGTGTTGGAAATATGCCCTAGAGGCAATAATAAAAGGATTATTATTATATTTCTTTGTTCATGATAGTTGTATTTTATTCATGTAATAATTGTATTATCCGGAAATCGTAATACATGTGTGAATACTTAGACCACAACATGTCCCTAGTGAGCCTCTAGTTGACTAGCTCGTTGATCAACAGATAGTCATGGTTTCCTGACTATGGACATTGGATGTCATTGATAACGAGATCACATTATTAGGAGAATGATGTGATGGACAAGACTCAATCCAAAGCATAGCACAAGATCGTGTAGTTAGTTTTGCTAGAGCTTTTCCAATGTCAAGTATCTCTTCCTTAGACCATGAGATCATGTAACTCCTGGATACAGTAGGAGTGCTTTGGGTGTACCAAACGTCACAACATAACTGGGTGACTATAAAGGTATGCTACGGGTATCTCTGAAAGTGTCGGTTGGGTTGACACGGATCGAGACTGGGATTTGTCACTCCGTATTACGGAGAGGTATCACTGGGCCCACTCGGTAGTGCATCATCATAATGAGCTCAAAGTGACCAAGTGTCTGGTCATGGGATCATGCATTACGGTACGAGTAAGGTGACTTGCCGGTAATGAGATTGAACGAGGTATTGGGATACCGACGATCGAATCTCGGGCAAGTAACATATCGATTGACAAAGGGAATTGTATACGGGGTTGCTTGAATCCTCGACATCGTGGTTCATCCGATGAGCTCATCGAGGAGCAGGTGGGATCCAACATGGGTATCCAGATCCCACTGTTGGTTATTGACCGGAGAGCCGTCTCGGTCATGTCTACGTGTCTCCCGAACCCGTAGGGTCTACACACTTAAGGTTCGGTGACGCTAGGGTTGTATGAATATGAGTATGCAGCAAACCAAAAGTTGTTCGGAGTCCCGGATGAGATCCCGAACGTCACGAGGAGTTCCGGAATGGTCCGGAGGTAAAGAATTATATATGGGAAGTCGAGTTTCGGCCACCGGGAGAGTTTCGGGGTCCACCGATATTGTACCGAGACCACCGGAAGGGTCCCGAGGGTCCACCGGGTGGGCCACCTATCCCGGAGGGCCCCATGGGATGAAGTGGGAGGGGAACCAGCCCCTAGTGGGCTGGTGCGCCCCCCTGGGCCCCCTCTGCGCCTAGGGTTGGGAACCCTAGGGGAGGCGGCGCCTCCACTTGCCTTGGGGGCAAGTCTCCCTCCTTTGGCCACCCCCCTAGAGATCCCATCTCTAGGGCCGGCGCACCCCCCTGGGCTCCCTATATAAAGAGGGGGTGGGAGGGCAGCCGTACCCAACACCTGGCGCCCCCCTCCCCTCCCTGCTACACCTCTCCCTCCCGTAGTTGCTTGGCGAAGCCCTGCTGGAGCCCTACTGCATCCACCACCACGCCGTCGTGCTGCTGGATCTTCATCAACCTCTCCTTCCCCCTTGCTGGATCAAGAAGGAGGAGACGTCACGCTGACCGTACGTGTGTTGAATGCGGAGGTGTCGTCCGTTCGACGCTAGGATCTCCGGTGATTTGGATCACGACGAGAACGACTCCCTCAACCCCGTTCTCTTGAACGCTTCCGCACGCGATCTACAAGGGTATGTAGATGCACCTCTCTCTCTCGTTGCTAGATGAACTCATAGATTGATCTTGGTGAACGTAGGATTTTTTTATTTTATGCAACGTTCCGCAACAGTGGCATCATGAGCTAGGTCTATGCGTAGTTCTCTATTGCACGAGTAGAACACAAATCTGTTGTGGGCGTAGATCTTGTCAACTTGCTTGCCACTACTAGTCTTATTTTGCTTTAGCAGTATTGTGGGATGAAGCGGCCCGGACCGACCTTACACGTACGCTTACGTGAGACAGGTTCCACCGACTGACATGCACTAGTTGCATAAGGTGGCTAGCGGGTGTCTGTCTCTCCCACTTTAGTTGGAGCGGATTCGATGAAAAGGGTCCTTATGAAGGGTAAATAGAAGTTGACAAAATCACGTTGTGGTAATTCGTAGGTAAGAAAACGTTCTTGCTAGAACCCAATTGCAGCCACGTAAAAGATGCAACAACAATTAGAGGACGTCTAACTTGTTTTTGCAGCAATTGATATGTGATGTGATATGGCCAAAAGTTGTGATGAATGATGAATGATATATTGTGATGTATGAGATCATGTTCTTGTAATAGGAATCACGACTTGCATGTTGATGAGTATGACAACCGGCAGGAGCCATAGGAGTTGTCTTAATTATTGTATGACCTGCGTGTCAATGATTTAACGCCATGTAATTACTTTACTTTATTGCTAAACCATTAGCCATAGTAGTAAAAGTAATAGTTGGCGAGCAACTTCATGGAGACACGATGATGGAGATCATGGTGTCATGCCGGTGACGAAGATGATCATGGAGCCCCGAAGATGGAGATCAAAGGAGCTATATGATATTGGCCATATCATGTCACTACTATATAATTGCATGTGATGTTTATTATGTTTATGCATCTTGTTTACTTAGAACGACGGTAGTAAATAAGATGATCCCTCATAACAATTTCAATAAAGTGTTCTCCCTAACTGTGCGACATTGCTAAAGTTCGTCGTTTCGAAGCACCACGTGATGATCGGGTGTGATAGATTCCTACGTTCACATACAACGGGTGTAAGACAGTTTTACACATGCAAAAACACTTAGGTTAACTTGACGAGCCTAGCATGTACAGACATGGCCTCAGAACACAGAGACCGAAAGGTCGAACATGAGTCGTATGGAAGATACGATCAACATGGAGATGTTCATTGATGATGACTAGAGGGATGTCAAATCTGAGTGGGAGTTCATTAAATAATTTGATTAGATGAACTTTATCATCATGAACTTAGTCTAAAATCTTTGCAAAATATGTCTTGTAGATCAAATGGCCAACGCTCATGTCAACATGAACTTCAACGCGTTCCTAGAGAAAACCAAGCTGAAAGATGATGGCAGCAACTATACGGACTGGGTCCGGAACCTGAGGATCATCCTCATAGCTGCCAAGAAAGCATATGTCCTAGAAGGACCGCTAGGTGAAGCACCCATCCCAGAGAACCAAGACGTTATGAACGCTTGGCAGTCACGTGCTGATGATTACTCCCTCGTTCAGTGCGGCATGCTTTACAGCTTAGAACCTGGGCTCCAAAAGCGTTTTGAGCAACACGGAGCATATGAGATGTTTGAGGAGCTGAAAATGGTTTTTCAAGCTCACACCCGGGTCGAGAGATATGAAGTCTCCGACAAGTTCTATAGTTGTAAGATGGAGGAAAATAGTTCTGTCAGTGAGCACATACTCAAAATGTCTGGGTTGCACAACCGCCTATCCCAGCTGGACATTAACCTCCCGGACGAGGCAGTCATTGACAGAATCCTTCAGTCGCTCCCACCGAGCTACAAGAGCTTTGTGATGAACTACAATATGCAGGGGATGGTGAAAACTATTCCTGAAGTATTTTCAATGCTGAAGTCAGCAGAGGTAGAAATCAAGAAAGAACATCAAGTGTTAATGGTCAATAAAACCACTAAGTTCAAGAAGGGCAAGGGTAAGAAGAACTTCAAGAAGGATGGCAAGGATGTTGCCGCGCCCGGTAAGCCAGTTGCCGGGAAGAAGTCAAAGAATGGACCCAAGCCTGAGACTGAGTGCTTTTATTGCAAAGGGAAGGGTCACTGGAAGCGGAACTGCCCCAAATACTTAGCGGACAAGAAGGTCGGCAACACTAAAGGTATATGTGATATACATGTAATTGATGTGTACCTTACTAGTACTCGTAGTAACTCCTGGGTATTTGATACCGGTGCCGTTGCTCATATTTGTAACTCAGAGCAGGAGCTGCAGAATAAGCGGAGATTGGCGGAGGACGAGATGACGATGCGCGTCGGGAATGGTTCCAAGGTCGATGTGATCGCCGTCGGCACGCTACCCGGGATTAGTTATGAACCTCAATAATTGTTATTTAGTACCAAGTTTGAGCATGAACATTGTATCTGGATCTCGTTTAATACGAGATGACTACTCATTTAAATCCGAGAATAATGGTTGTTCTATTTATATGAGAGATATGTTTTATGGTCATGCCCCGATGGTTAATGGTTTATTCTTAATGAATCTCGAACGTAATGTTACGCATATTCATAATGTGAATACCAAAAGATGTAAGGTTGATAACGATAGTCCCACATAGTTGTGGCACTGCTGCCTTGGTCGCATTGGTATCAAGCGCATGAAGAAGCTCCATGCTGATGGACTTTTAGAGTCTCTCGATTATGAATCATTTGACACATGCGAACCATGCCTCATGGGCAAAATGACCAAGACTCCGTTCTCCGGAACAATGGAGCGAGCAACCAACTTATTGGAAATCATACATACAGATGTGTGTGGTCCAATGAGCGTTGAGGCTCGCGGAGGATATCGTTATGTTCTCACTCTCACTGATGACTTAAGTAGATATGGGTATGTCTACTTGATGAAACACAAGTCTGAGACCTTTGAAAAGTTCAAGGAATTTCAGAATGAAGTAGAGAATCAACGTGACCGAAAGATAAAATTCTTACGATCAGATCATGGAGGAGAATATTTAAGTCACGAATTTGGTACGCACTTAAGGAAATGTGGAATTGTTTCACAACTCACGCCGCCTGGAACACCTCAGCGTAACGGTGTGTCCAAATGTCGTAATCGCACTCTATTGGATATGGTGCGATCTATGATGTCTCTTACCGATTTACCGCTATCATTTTGGGGATACGCTCTAGAGACAGCTACATTCACTTTAAATAGGGCACCGTCTAAATCCGTTGAGACGACACCGTATGAATTATGGTTTGGGAAGAAACCTAAGCTGTCGTTTCTAAAAGTTTGGGGATGCGATGCTTATGTCAAGAAACTTCAACCTGAAAAGCTCGAACCCAGGTCAGAAAAATGCGTCTTCATAGGATACCCCAAGGAAACCATTGGGTATACCTTCTACCTTAGATCCGAAGGCAAGATCTTTGTTGCCAAGAACGGATCCTTTCTGGAAAAAGAGTTTCTCTCGAAAGGAGTAAGTGGGAGGAAAGTAGAACTCGATGAAGCACTACCTCTTGAACCGGAAAGTAGTGCAGCTCAGGAAAGTGTTCCTGTGGTGCCTACACCGACTGGAGAGGAAATTAATGATGATGATCAAGGTACTTCAGATCAAGTTGCTACTGAACTTCGTAGGTCCACGAGGACACGTTCCACACGAGAGTGGTATGGCAACCCTGTCCTGGAAATCATGTTGTTAGACAACGGTGAACCTTCGAACTATGAAGAAGCGATGGCGGGCCCAGATTCCAACAAATGTCTTGAAGCCATGCAATCCGAGATAGAATCCATGTATGAAAACAAAGTATGGACTTTGACAGACTTGCCCGATGATCGGCGAGCGATAGAAAACAAATGGATCTTTAAGAAGAAGACGGACGCGGATGGTAATGTCACCATCTATAAAGCTTGACTTGTCGCTAAGGGTTATCGGCAAGTTCAAGGGGTTGACTACGATGAGACTTTCTCTCCCGTAGCAAAGCTGAAGTCCGTCCGAATCATGTTAACAATTGCCGCATACTATGATTATGAGATATGGAAGATGGACGTCAAAACGGCATTCCTTAACGGTTATCTTAAGGAAGAGCTATATATGATGCAGCCGGAAGGTTTTGTCGATCCTAAGAATGCTAACAAAGTATGCAAGCTTCAGCGATCCATTTATGAGCTGGTGCAAGCATCTCAGAGTTGGAACATTCGCTTTGATGAGATGATCAAAGCGTTTGGGTTTATGCAGACTTATGGAGAAGCCTGCGTTCACAAGAAAGTGAGTGGGAGCTCTGTAGCATTTCTCATATTATATGTGGATGACATACTTTTGATGGGAAATGATATAGAACTTTTGGACAGCATTAAGGCCTACTTGAGTAAGTGTTTTTCAATGAAGGACCTTGGAGAAGCTGCTTACATATTAGGCATCAAGATCTATAGGGATAGATCGAGACGCCTCATAGGTCTTTCACAAAGCACATACCTTGATAAAATGTTGAAGAAGTTCAATATGGATTAGTCCAAGAAAGGGTTCTTGCCTGTATTGCAAGGTGTGAGATTGAGCTCGGCTCAATGCCCGACCACGGCAGAAGATAAAGAAGAGATGAGTGTCATCCCCTATGCCTCAGCCATAGGATCTATTATGTATGCCATGCTGTGTACCAGACCAGATGTAAACCTTGCCGTAAGTTTGGTAGGTAGGTACCAAAGTAATCCCGGCAAGGAACACTGGACAACGGTCAAGAATATCCTAAAGTACCTGAAAAGGACAAAGGACATGTTTCTCGTTTATGGAGGTGACGAAGAGCTTGTCGTAAAGGGTTACGTTGACGCTAGCTTCGACACAGATCTGGATGACTCTAAGTCACAAACCGGATACGTGTATATGTTGAATCGTGGAGCAGTAAGCTGGTGCAGTTGCAAGCAGAGCGTCGTGGCGGGATCTACATGTGAAGCGGAGTACATGGCAGCCTCGGAGGCAGCGCATGAAGCAATATGGATGAAGATGTTCATCACCGACCTAGGAGTCATACCCAATGCGTCGGGGCCAATCACTCTCTTCTGTGACAACACTAGAGCTATTGCCCTTGCCAAGGAGCCCAGGTTTCACAAGAAGACCAGGCACATCAAGCGTCGTTTCAACTCCATCTGTGAAAATGTTCAAGATGGAGACATAGATATTTGCAAAGTACACACGGATCTGAATGTCGCAGATCCGTTGACTAAACCTCTTCCGCGAGCAAAACATGATCAACACCAGAACTCTATGGGTGTTCGATACATCACAATGTAACTAGATTATTGACTCTAGTGCAAGTGGGAGACTGTTGGAAATATGCCCTAGAGGCAATAATAAAAGGATTATTATTATATTTCTTTGTTCATGATAGTTGTCTTTTATTCATGCTATAATTGTATTATCTGGAAATCGTAATACACATGTGAATACTTAGACCACAACATGTCCCTAGTGAGCCTCTAGTTGACTAGCTCGTTCATCAATAGATAGTCATGGTTTCCTGACTATGGACATTGGATGTCATTGATAACGAGATCACATCATTAGGAGAATGATGTGATGGACAAGACCCAATCCTAAGCATAGCACAAGATTGTGTAGTTCGTTTTGCTAGAGCTTTTCCAATGTCAAGTATCTCTTCCTTAGACCATGAGATCGTGTAACTCCCGGATACCGTAGGAGTGCTTTGGGTGTACCAAACGTCACAACGTAACTGGGTGACTATAAAGGTATGCTACGGGTATCTCCGAAAGTGTCTGTTGGGTTGACACGGATCGAGACTGGGATTTGTCACTCCGTATTATGGAGAGGTATCACTGGGCCCACTCGGTAGTGCATCATCATAATGAGCTCAAAGTGACCAAGTGTCTGGTCACGGGATCATGCATTACGGTACGAGTAAAGTGACTTACCGGTAACGAGATTGAACGAGGTATTGGGATACCGACGATCGAATCTCGGGCAAGTAACATACCGATTGACAAAGGGAATTGTATACGGGGTTGCTTGAATCCTCGACATCGTGGTTCATCCGATGAGATTGTCGAGGAGCAGGTGGGATCCAACATGGGTATCCAGATCCCGCTATTGGTTATTGATCGGAGAGCCGTCTCGGTCATGTCTACGTGTCTCCCGAACCCGTAGGGTCTACACACTTAAGGTTCGGTGACGCTAGGGTTGTATGAATATGAGTATGCAGCAAACCAAAAGTTGTTCGGAGTCCCGGATGAGATCCCGGATGTCACGAGGACTTCCGGAATGGTCCGAAGGTAAAGAATTATATATGGGAAGTCGAGTTTCGGCCACCGGGAAAGTTTCGGGGTCCATCGGTATTGTACCGGGACCACCGGAAGGATCCCGGGGGTCCACCGGGTGGGCCACCTATCCCGGAGGGCCCCATGGGCTGAAGTGGGAGGGGAACCATCCCCTAGTGGGCTGGTGCGCCCCCCCAGGCCCCCCTTTGCGCCTAGGGTTGGGAACCCTAGGGGAGGGGGCGCCCCCACTTGCCTTGGGGGGC